>NC_045614.1:181978938-182281968 GCF_009829155.1 Mustela erminea
TTTTGTATTAAAAAATATAAAAAATGGAAAGTTTTAAGACAAGGATCTGATTCATTATTTTTTATTTTTTTCTGTCTTTCTTTCTTCATTTTTTGTTTGTTTTTGGTCCCGTTGGCCTCCAATGCTTCTTTTAATAACTATACAATTGATTATGGAAATAATTGTGGAAAATGTAAATTCCTTCTTGCCTATGATGCTTAATTGCTCTTTTTTAGCTGCCCAGTCATCTAGAACTTCCACTTATGGTTTTAATTACTGCTAATGTCCTAATGACAATGCTGGCAGAGAATGAACATAGTTTTAGAAATATTGTTTAAAATTAAAATCAAAGGCCCAGCTAGAATTTTAAGAGGTCTTACTATATCCAGAAATTACGCTAAATTTTTAGGTTAAAAAGAAATAGATACTAGCAGTCATTAATTCATTCAACGGAAAAGTATTGATTTACTTGTGTGTGCTATATGTTGGGCTACTAGGAAAGAGCTTTTCCTGGGGTCAATCATGTGTAAACAAATAAGTACAACATAAAGTGCTTAGTTCTATCGAAATCATGTACAAAGTATAATGGTAATTAAATTATTTCAGCTGGGGGCACCTGGGTGGCTCAGTGGGTTAAAGCCTCTGCTTTTGGCTCAGATCATGATCCCAGGGTCCTGGGATCCAGCCCAACATCGGGCGCTCTGCTCAGCAGGGAGCCTGTTTCCCCCTCTCTCTCTGTCTGCCTCTCTGCCTACTTGTGATTTCTGTCAAATAAATAAATAAAATCTTAAAAAATAATTATTTCATCTGAAACAAAATGTCACAAAATATCATTTTAGGCATAAAAGTTACGGCAAGCCTCTTCTCTTTGTCTTTATGCCTCAATATTGCCAATTTCTAGATTTGTATTATCTTCACTTTTCTGTGTCTTTTTCTTATTCCTGGATATTAATACATTTTTCTCTGTCTCATATTTACTATAAAATGTGAAAAAAAATAAGGTAAAAGAGATGACTTTTTTACAAACAAATTCTGGAATTGTTCAACTGAACCAGTGTATCTCACTTGAACGTCCATGAATCATTGAGTATTTATTTAATGTCTACTAGTGTGTTACCCATGATAATGGATCTAAAAGAAGATCAAGACATTTGTCTGCAATCAGCTATCAGTCTTTTGGAAAGAAAAAAAGACAAATATACATGTCTCATAAGCTTATAATATCTGATTTCTTTTTTCATCTCTTATATACATCACATTTTATGGATTTTATGTTATATTTCCAAATTCTTTTACTGTCTCTAGTTCTCATTCACCGCTCTGTTACCCTTCTGCTCCCTTTAGCTACCTTACCTTTCTGGTCTCAGTTAACTGTAGTTTCTTGACAGAGCTTTGTCCTTACCAAATTCTTCCTTATTATAAATTAGTTTGCATGTTATTCTTCTTCATTGCTCCTGTCCTTTCTTTAAGATATCCATCTCACAATTTATAATTGTATTTTATTTGGGAGGATTTCTGGTGAGCATTTATTGCTTGTCTCCAATCAATGGATTGTAAACATATTGAAAGGCAAGAACACTACTGTTTTGTCCACAACTGTGTAATCAGTTCCAAAAACTTGATTTCGTACATAACAGCTCTCAATGAATATATTTTCAGTGAACAAATATCCATGAGTGTTTAAAATTAGGGATTAAAGGGGCGCCTGGGTGGCTCAGTGGGTTAGGCCTCTGCCTTCGGCTCAGGTCGTGATCTCAGGGTCCTGGGATCGAGCCCCGCATCAGGTTCTCTGCTCTGCGGGGAGCCTGCTTCCTCCTCTCTCTCAGCCTGCTTCTCTGCCTACTTGTGATCTCTCTCTCTCTGTCAAATGAATAAATAAAATATTTTAAAAAATAAAGTAAAATTAGGGATTAAAGAAAAATGCAAATTTTTCACTCCCATAGCAACTCAGAGAAAGTATGCCAATGTTTTTCACAGTAGTCATGACTTCAGGAAGAGAGCCTATGCCCTGGGCCTTAGAAAAGGAATGAATAAGATTTTAGAGACAAATTGGAGGAGAGGTATTCAAATAGTGGGCAGCAAATAGAACTAAAAGTGGATGAAGCATGTGTATGCTATTAAAGCCTAGTAGAGCAAGGAGATTATTTGAGTAATGGTGGGAAATAGACCTTAAATGATTCAAAAAAAGAATCTCAAAGAGTAGAATGATGCGCTTACCACAGGGAATAGGGAGGCTTTGGAGATTTTAAAGAAAGTTGAAATAATCTGAAAAAATGTTTTAGGAAGAGTAACCTAATCTTGACGAAGAAATAAATAAAAGAACATACTCAGAAGTACCAAGACCAGTTTTGAAGTGACAGTAGGAATAATCTACAGTAATAAGATGACACTGGAAATGAATAAATACTTTAGTTAAAGGAAATAATATACTTTACTAGGAGAACTAAATTAACATAAAAACTCTAACTCGGAATCATTTTTTTTCATCTTTACTTTTTTTTAACTGGCTACACACCTTACGTGAGAAATAGTTCATGCTCGGGGTGCCTGGGTGACTCAGTCAGTTAAGTATCTACCTTCAGCTCAGGTCATGATCCTAGGGTCCTGGGATTGCACCCCACATTGGGCTCACTGCTCAGCGGGGAACCTGCTTTTTCCTCTCCCTCTGCCTGTTGCTCCCTCTGCTTGTGCTCTCTCTCTCAAATAAATAAATAAAATCTTAAAAATAAAAAGAAATAGTTCATGCTAATTGTAATATCATTGTAAGTAAACTTGGATTTATACAAAACAGGTGGCTGGTTTTGGAGTTCCATATTCAGGAGGCATCTGGACATTTTTAAATATTATTTCTGTCAGATCTGAGTATCTTCGTATATATTTTTAATGTGTACCTAGTTTCTGATCTAACTTACAGTGTTCGTTTTTCTGTATGTCAAAAGCTTTGATAGCAGAATGTTGATTTCAGGAAATTTATATTAAACTGTGATTATGGTGGGAATTAAATTTATGAAAAATAATAAAGTAGCTAGAATAATAGAATTGGAATAATTGTGTTTGCTTGGTCTTACAAAGTGATATAAAATTTGAAAACTATTCTGGTTCTTAAGAGTAGTTATGAATTATTTTACAACTTGTGGACATAGTAGGTGACTGAACTTTTACCCTTTTTTGTAAAATGATCTTACATGAAACGACAAATAGTAGAACAACTGTGAGCAATTTAAGAAAGATCACACCAACAGAGAGGTCACAGCTGGAAAGAATCTTCACCTTCTTATGCTTATTTCAATTAATCATAAAAAACCATTGCAAAATGTCACAACTGTCCTCCAACTCTAAATTTAAATATGAAATACAGAGCTCATTTGATTATAAATGTTCTTGCACAAAAAAAACCAAAACACAATTTTATTTTTAAAAGACACAATCAAAATGTTTTACTATATTCTATAAGATGTTGGGCATAAAAGATTAAAAAGTTTATAGGGGAGGAGAGATTTTGAGGGTTACGCTGGGAGTGCTATTATATCCTTTTTTTTTTTTTTTTTTTCATGTGCAAGCAAGAACAACTTTCAACTGGATCAAATAAGTAAGGCCATTCTCCCCCCAATTTTTCCCTTTGTTTCAATATGCTAGAGGTTTTGGCATCCAGAGAAAGATCACTATGGTTCAGATTAGTAAGACAGTGACCATACTCCATTCCCAATATTACACAGCAGGCAACCAACCCTATGCAAAGTGTAATGGAAGGAGTCTTTGCTTTCATCAAGTTTTCTCAAAACACTAAGATAAAACTTGTATTTAAAATGAACATTCAGCAGGCTGCCTGGAAGTCTCAGTCGTTAAGCGTCTGCCTTTGGCTAAGGTCATGATCCCAGGGATTCCTGCGCGGAAGGAAGCCTGCTTCTTCCTCTCCCACTCCCCCTGTTTGTATTTCCTCTCTTGCTGTCTTTCTCTCTGTCACATAAATAAATAAAATCTTTAAAAATATAATAAAATGAACATTCAGCATTTGAAGATGGAATAAATAAGCATTTTATGCAAATCAAATAATTCAGAGATATAACAGATACACACAAGGCATGGGGGAAGCATCTTGCAATCAACACGCTATGGGACAGGAAAGTTTTCAGATAGACTAGAATAAAGAGCCATCTCACAGCACACTGTTCAAAAGTTGGCCTTGGTTTCTGTGCAAATTACCACTCGTTCTACCATCCCTGGCCAGCACAGTGATTAGAATCCCCTAAACTTTCCAGAGGTTGAGCTTCTGGACCCACAGCTCCCAGCCACAAGCAGGCTTGTCTATTTACCTCAGTTTGCTATATAAATATTGTCATTTTCTATCTGTGCCAAGACATGAAAACATTTGGAAAGCACTGAGTTAATGAACAGCAAAATATACAAAGTTTTCATTCCTTATTACAGAGTCAGTCATCCTTAACATTTTTGATGGTGTTCTGAATTTAAAACACCTTCAATTATGTTTGTGTGGATTACTGTGTCTCACGCTAAAACATTTTCCTGTTAAATCCTCTTCTTGGTAATACTTTCTGTGCAAGAGCGTCTGAGAGGCAAGTCTCTGAGAAGTCCTGTACTTCACAATTCACTGTGCTCCCTTGAGTCTGGTATATACTAAATGCAGACACATCTTATCTCAGAGCATGTCTGTTAAAATCAAGCCCAAGAAATGTTCCACAAAAACAAAATAAAACAAACACACCAACAAATAATTTCCCTAGTTTAGGAATCCTGGTTTAGAAATCCTGACCTGGAACGGATTGTATTGACTAATATTCAAAACATGGTCTTCCAGATGAGCTAACCAGACAAGAAGTACAGAAAGCTGTTCTAGCAAGGTTTATTTCTGAGGGCGCTCTGTATTCCATTCAAGCTATTGAACAAGGGGTGATGGCTGCCAAATTCTGAAGCTGAAAGTGCTTTTTGGGAAAAGGTTATTTTAAAATTCAAGATACATTTTACAAGGCAAGAGTGTTGATTTAATTGAAAGGCATTCATTTGGGGTTCAAATTCTTCAGAAAGTGGATTGAAAAATAATCAGTAATCAGTGCTAGACATACACTTTTGAAATTAATAGTAGTTGTTCAAATGGAGAGCAACATACAACCATTGTTATAAAAAATACAGTAGCAGGAAAGCATACAATCTTACTCATTTTTCATAATATGACTGAGACTGACTCTAATCAATTAATTCTCTAATAGTATTTCCCTTTATATAAAGAACATTGGTTCATTTTTAGGTTATATAATTGTGTCACAGAAGCCTGGGTGTCCTGTTGAAGTGCAAGTTCCTTCTACCATTCTGTGGCATTTTCTCATGGAGGTAAAGTTGACATTGCTCAGTTCTCTTTCATTTTTGGGGGCCATATTGAATAATTTTCACCAACTGGAATAAGACAAGCTTAAACTGCCTGGATTCATATTTTGACTCTGCCAATTATCAACTGTGAATTTATGAAAGTTACCTAAATGCTCTGAGGTTCAGTTTCTTCATCTGTAATACAGGTTAATAAAGGACACCACTTCTTTTTTTTTAAATTATTTTTCTTAACATATAATGTATTATTTGCCCCAGGGGTACAGGTCTGTGAATCATCAGGTTTACACAGTTCACAGCACTCACCATAGCACATACCCTCCCCAATGTCCATAACCCAACCAACCTCTCCCTACCACCCCCCCAACAACCCTCAGTTTGTTTTGTGAGATTGAGAGTTTCTTATGGTTTGTCTCCCTCCTGTTCCCATCTTGTTTCATTTTTTTTCCTTCCCTATCCCCCAAACCCCCTGCCCTGCCTCTCAAATTCCTCATATCAGAGAGATCATATGATAATTGTCTTTCTCTGATTGACTTACTTCGCTCAGCATAATACCCTCTAGTTCCATCTACGTCATTGCAAATGACAAGATTTCATTTCTTTTGATGGCTGCATAGTATTCCATTGTGTATATATACCACATCTTTTTTATCCATTCATCTGTTGATGGACATCTAGGTTCTTTCTATAGTTTGGCTATTGTGGACATTGCTGCTATAAACATTCAGGTGCATGTGTCCCTTTGGATCACTACATTTGTATCTTTAGGGTAAATACCCAGTAATGTGATTTATGGGTCATAGGATAGTTCTATTTTCACCTTTTTGATAAAGGACCCCACTTCTAAATTGGTCATCAGGATTAAATGAAGTAGGCCAGTGTCTGCCAAATAGTAAGTGAATAAAGTTGTTCATCAAGTAAAATTCAAAAACGTATTTATAGTTTCTTCCAGTTATTCTATTATTTTAATTTCCTAAATTTAGTTTCTCTCTAGGGAAAAATTACTTAACATTATATAGAAATCATGGTGAAATAAGAGTTACTCTATTTCCCATTACATCCATGAATGTTAAGAACTCAAGGCAAAGCCAACATATACTAATAAAGATGTCTGTAATTTAATGATTTCCAGCAGATATAATACTATTATAAATATGTTTTATTCCATTAATCCATTCATTTTAATGTCTTAGACAATTCAAAAAAACTCAATGAGAAATCGAATTTGGGTTTTTAACTTTTTCTAATTTTTTAATGTATTTTTTTCTAAAGTATATATTGCTGAAAACTCAAATATTGTATAAAACTAAGAAAAACAGAAAATACATCTACCCAAAGATGTATTTCTTAAATATGGTAATAGAGGAAATGAGCAAAATCTTTCCAAAGATTTTATAAAGTCATTCCTTACCTTTCTGACCTATAAAACTGTGGAGAGTTAATGGATCAAAGACTGAGATGAAAATTATTGTTAATCCAGTTGGTGCCTGTACCAAAGATCCATTTTCATATTTGATTTTTGTTGTTGTTTGCTTTTTGTAGAGGAAGAATGATCTGAGATACATTATTTTTCTAATTGATCTGCTCAGTTTTTATTAACTACTGAAGCTAGTTTATACTATTTTGGGATAGGGATTAGCAATGCGTAACAAGGAAAATTCTCCATAATAGAAACAATAACCATTTAAAATAAATCCTATAGGTTTTAAGTTAGTATGCCAAAGTGGAAGTTATTGGCAAGCTGGCATACTGTTAATGTCAACATTATTACCCTTTTTCCCCTTGAAGACCATAGTGCTGGTGTGGAGTTAACTATGACTTGCAAAAAATATTCTGATTCATAGGACTCTGGCAACAAAATTGAATTATCACACTAACCAAGTAGAACTCAAACTAACTTAACTCATGCTAGTAGGGCTTTAAATTTTTTTCATATCCAGTTAAAGTGATAATGGTCAGAAGAAAAAGTAGGCACATAATCTTAAATTGTTATTTTCATTTTCGCTTAATTGCAAGTACTTATGTACCCTTAAAATGAGGTGTTTTTGGCAAAGTATTTCCTGAAACCCTGTCTCTTCAAATTCCAACCTATATATTTCAGACATCTTTAATTTAGTGGATACCAAATAAGATTATCAGAAATTGAAACAAGATAACCTACTTGTTCCCAAGTGTTCATCTAAGGGTCTATTGTTCAATCATTCTGGAGTATGCTGAGTGCTTCTTATATGTTGGTTGAATGATTAAGTAAACGAATGAATGCTGACTTTCCTAAATTAAGCATATGGAAATGGAAATTGAAATGCAAGACTCAAAAACATTCCAAACTCACACATTTTCATTAAAAATAATCATAATATCTGTTACTAAAAACTCTCTATTCTTATGACCCTTTGTGTTCTGAAGTTTGACACCTAATATACAATAAAATAGGAGTAATTACAAAGTTTCAGAATCCAAAGGCCTTTGCTGATCTCTTCCGTCCTCTCCTACAAAAATGATGGCCTGGGATCTCCTTCTTCCCTTTGAATCTTCCCCTTTCCAGTGGCCAGAGGAAGGATTTGGCCTTTCCAGGCAGCGCCAACCCAACTGCCACTCTATGACCTTGTCTCTATGAGCCCTAAGAGTTCAATTTGAGTTCAGGGCCTCCTGTAAAGCTTGATCCCAAGACAGAGCCAAGTCCCAGAGCAACTACCACCAAAACATTCCTGAAGACTCTCAAATACCCCACCGAAATTTCTGATCATATTTTAAAAGTAACTTTGTTACTTAAGATTTGTTTACCGTCTCTTATTCCATATATTGTATGCACATGTGTATATGGTATGAAGAGGCTAATGTCAGGAACAATTAGGAGATTGGACCCATCACTATGGTTATTTCACATACAGCAATAGATGAAAAACAGATGCTAATTTTAATCATTAATGAACTGAATATTTACTTCAGGAAGTCTTTTGCTTATACTGGTCCAAGAATGATAGAACAGAGGATCTCTTTCATTTTGAACTTAGGCCTTTCATTTTCTTTTTTGTTGCTCTTTATTTTAGAGGTTTTTATGTGACTATATCAATCCCCTTAAAGCTAGAGCAACAAATATGCCTGAAATTTTTCATGGAATTCATTCTATTTTTTTTTTTTAAGATTTTATTTATTTATTTGACACAGAGCACAAGTAGGCAGAGAGGCAGGCAGAGAGAGAGAGGAGGAAGCAGGCTCCCCGAAGAGCAGAGAGCCAGATGTGAGGCTCAATCCCAGGACTCCGGGATCATGACCTGAGCTGAAGGCAGCGGCTTTAACCCACTGAACCACCCAGACGCCCTGAATTCATTCTGTTTTTTTTTTTTTTTTTTAAAGATTTTATTTATTTATTTGACAGAGAGAGATAGATCACAAATAGGCAGAAAGGCAGGCAAAGAGGGAGAGAGGAGGAAGCAGGCTCCCTGCTGAGCAGAGAGCCCGATGCGGGGCTCGATCCCAGAACCCTGAGATCATGACCTGAGCTGAAGGCAGAGGCTTAACCCACTGAGCCACCCAGGCGCCCCTTCATTCTGTTTTTAAAAATGTTTCTTTTTATTTCATAAGAGCTAAAAAGGGAAATATAAGTAAATTTGACAAATGATACCAAATCACTGGTAAAGAACTCTAAACTTAGCCTATAAAACCACAGCTTATTTTTCAGGACAACAAATTCAGTGATCTTTTGTAATTGGCTATTTTTATGTGATATGGAGAAACATTTCTTTGAGGCTCAGAAATCCTTGATACCTGGATTATCTCCTATATTCCTTTCCAGAACTCTGTGAGTGAGATATTGATATTATGACCCACTTGGAGGGATGAAAAAATTAAAGCTTAGAGAGCTTCATTCTCTAAAAAAAAGGGGCATATACCTATAAAGAGGTGGTGCTGGGGCTGGACCTAGAGGGCCGGACTACAGAACTGAGCCCTCAAATACCCTGTCCTTTCTCAGCTGGTAGGAGCGTGGGGGGGGGGGGGGGGGAGATGTACTTTTAATACCTAAACGGAAAACAGCAGGTTTGGTCTCTTTATTAACTACCATTAACACACACACACACACACACAAACACACACAGGAACCATTTTCTGAAAGGATTGATAGCAGAAACTCTTATTCAAGCCTGATTTTTGGAAAGTTATAAAACACATTTGCATTAGAGTTGCTCCTGGAGTTTTAGCTTCTGTTGTTTACCAGGAGCATTAAGGTGATCTTTGAATGCACTGCTGGGCTGGGAGAAAGGCTAGCTTAAATGTGTATTCATGATAATTCTGCATGTAGTTAGTTAAGACTTCTTCCTCCTAATTCTTTGAGGGTATTTTCCTTATATTTATTAAACTATTAAACTGATGAGAGAAAATAAAACTAGATATTTGTTACCTTTGAATACCAAGATAATGAAATGTTGAGAAAATAACAAATAGATATTTGTTATTAAAAAATGCACCATTTTTAAATCTTAAAAAAATGCAGGATTAATTTTTAAAGATAATTAACCTTTTGCTTCCTGATAGGAATTTAAAGAATTACCATATAGTCTATTATAAATTTTCACTGAGGAATAAAAGGAGATAGAGAGAGCAAGACCACATCCTAAGCAATAAGGTTAACTCTATAGTTAGAAGGCAATGGTTCTATTTGATTCTGTGTAATTAATATTAGCTAAAAAAATATATATTATCTAAGGAAATCAGAAGATTTCTTAGTTTTATAAGTATGATCTAAATATAATCTAACAACATATTTTGGTATTATTCCATTTTTTCCCAAAATCCTTTTTTTTTCCCCCAGAGTGAGAGGGTATGCAAGCAAGGCAAGGGGCAGAAAGAGGAAGAGAGAGAATCCCAAGCACACTTCACGCCCAGTACAGAGCCCAAGAATCTGAGGTCATGATATGAACCAAAATCAAGATTCTAACATTTAACCTATCAAGCCCCAGGCACACCACAAAATGCAGTTTTCAAAAGATGCTTCTAGTGTATCTAAAGGTCACGGCAGCTTCTGAAATGATAATGATACTAAATATTTCTTCATAGTTATTTGGTTTCGTACTCTTATTTCCTCTGCAAATGTATGCTGTACTACTAATATATAATTATAATTATCCACTTATGTTTTGTTCTTATAGATAACACCTGTAACTGGTTGCTATATGAATGCATGGCTATAATTAAGTATTTTAAACATTTTCAACTTGCTATTTAAGGTATTGGGGATTAATGCTAAATAAATTTTGTTTATAGCATCTATTCTAATAATTTATGAATCTTAGATCTAAGGAATTAATCAACAATCTTTTGTGAGCCATAATCCTGCCTCCCACAAGTTAACAGTAAGGGTAAAATCGTAACAACTGAAAGAGAGACATAAGGATGAGTTCAATAAACAGAAGAGAGGTTGAGTTAAAACATATGTGATCTCCTCTCTTAAACCTCGGTTCCTCAGTGGGGTCTGCAGAGAAGGAGGGCTGAAGAGATGTGGTTTTCCTGATTCCAGATCTTGCCAAGAAGACATGTGATGGTGTCTAGTTTGTAGGAGAGCTTTGCGAAAGAAATTTAGGTTTGAGATGAATTTAACTGATCATAAACAGGGAATTATTTGACCCAAGAAGATAGATCTCATTGATTCAAGTCTAGTTTTTGCCACAAAGCTTTGACAGAAAAACACAGCAGGTGTCCTGGTCTGAAAGGGCAACATTTCCTGAAAGAGGGTTGGGGAAGGCAGGCAAATATAGCTTGCATTCAAGCAGAACATTTTATTTTCTCTATCACTTCAGCTGTTGTTCCTCATCTCCAGAGGCTGCCAGCCATGATCATTTGAGAAGTCACAATGGATCTATTCTATTCAATCCTCTTGTGGGGATAGGTCATTACACCAGCAGTGTGGGACTTCCCAGAACAGATTTTCCTTCTAGTGCTAATTTGTTTTTCTCTGGAGCAATACGCAGAGGCACTAATCATGATGGTTCATCGTGAGTGTTTTCTTGGTAGACTTTTTTTAACCTCTGCAGCAGCTGCAGGAGTGGAAAATATATGCATTAAAGCAATTAAATGAGAAAAAAAAGTAAAAGGCATAACATACCAGTAATGTGTGTATGATAGAAGGGTTTATTATAGAAAATAAACATACATTATAATTAGTTACAAGACAGAAACTGTGATTTTTACAAACCACATGCCCTGAAAATTTTCCAACACCATTAAAAAGGCTTCTTAATAAAGGCATATCAATGAAATTAGAGAGACTAGTTATTTTAAGGTCTATCAAAAGAAGAGGTGACAGATTCTATGATTCTCTGCCAAAATATGAAAAAAGGAAAAAAATTATATGTATATATCTCTGTTGCTATATAGTATCCTTATTGTTATATAGTTTTTAGTAAAGTCTGTTAATCTAAAAAAGTAACTTTGCTATTCTGAACCTTAACTATGTAACATGCACTAGAGACATCAGATGTATGTCCCTCTTCCCAACCAACTACCACTCATATGGATTGATTGACTCAAATGAGAACCCAAGGTGAGAGCAAAAACCTACAGATTTTAGCTTAATATTTCAGGACTATCTAAAGATACTATGGACTGCCTTTAAAAGTAGGAAGTATTCTCTAACAGAAACAGTCAAAGTTTGAGCATTTGGAAGAATGACATGGGAATGAAGGAAATATCAGAAAGAAGAGCAAGTCTAGATGATCTTTAAGCTCCTTCAAATGCCAGGGTCCATATTTCCTATGTCAGTCCTAAATTCATAGTACTAGTCTTGTAGCCCCTTCTCTTTAATCCTTTTCTGTTACACTACTCCCTCTACAACCACACATATAATTCTAGCCTGGCACTGGAAAGTGAATTTAAATATGTGCTAAACGAATACCATTACCTGCAATACTCAATTTTTAGTTTCGCAATTGCTGATTTTCTCTCTGAAGAGTTTCATGTTATGAAGTGAGTATAACATAGTATTCAATTGAATCAGTTCTATAATTTAGCATTTACTTTTCTTTCATGGAACTCCATTAATTATATAGTTTTGATTATATTATTATTACAATAATTATAATATTTATTGTAATATAGAATATTGCAGACCAACTTAGAATGATTGATATTTGAATGGTTGTCACCCCATAATAATATGCACTGTGTACACAGTTGCTTTGTTCTTATTTATTAATTTTTTATATGAAAGAATCAGAGGTTTCAATCCCCATAGATGACCCAGCTCATGGCTCAAGTCATAAATATATATATATATATATACACACACACACACACACATATATATGTGTGTGTGTATACATATATGTGTGTGTGTATTTGTATATGTTATATGTAGATATGCTATAAACATTTTATGTGTTACGATTTTATACATACTATTTAAAAAGCAGTAAATATGTACACTGTATTAAAATTACAATTACTTATTATAGTTACAAAAAGTAGTTTGGGTGCCATTTTATCCTAAGATATATTTTAATTAATATTTTCATTCACTAATACAAAATGCACAATAAATTTCTGAAAAGAGTGATAAAGCAGGCAGTTACTTAGACAAGAGCAGGTAACAAGTGCTTTAGTACTGATGAGAGGGCGGAAACCAAGTTCCAAACAGCCCGACAGACTCTAGCGGATACGCATGAGTTCTCCCCTATGACCACTGCTCTGCAATAACCTGTAGCTTCATTATGATACATTAATATTGTGGTTTTAACGGACCCCCACCACACCCCACCCGTCCAGAATGGATGCCATAACAGTTCTGACAAGGACCAGTTAAGGCCAAAAACTCCACCATTGAACTGGTAGGAGTCCCTTAGGTCATTGACTGCAACGTTAGACAGCTGGCATCCCAGCTGTGACCTGTTGCTCATCCGGACCGTGGAAGAACCAGACAAGTCAACTTCCGGTGGAACTGCTACCTCTGGGCTTGTCTGCTTTCCCATTTCCAGAGTGCAATTTTGCTGAAATTATTAATGCTCGCTTAAGAGTTTGGCTCTGAATTTTCTCTTGGCTGAACTTAAAAAACTGAGGCCTGGGAAGGGACTCCCCACTGACAACAGAATAGAGGTATTTTGGGTCATATAATTGCACACATGCAACGCTAATCAGCTTCTTCAAAACATAACATAGGGGCCAATGAGAATCCTAGTTAATAATAAATTAGCTCTTTTAAAACTTGAAAATCATGTTGTACTATATATATATTTTTTATGTTGTACTATATTTTTAAGTAACCGAAGCAACAACTACACGAGTATACAAATGCAAATACAAAATGCAAATACATAAGTATATGGGCACATTCCTGATGCGAATGACAAGGCTCTGAGTTTCCCTGGTTTTGTACTGTTAAGTCTCAGGTGAGGACTTCTTGCAAACATCAAGTTGTTAGTCATGGATATCCTCATAAAAACAAAGAAAGTGGGTGTCATTTTTTTTTTTTTCTAAAAATGGAAGGGAAAACAGAAACAAAGCTCAAAAACTAATTAAACTTGCTGCAACAGAAATGAAAGCATTTTGATGCAACTTATTAAAGGGAAAATGCTGTGAAATTAACAGTAATCAAAAGCTAATTAAGGTTGATGCAATAGGAACAGTGAAAGAATGCCTGATAACATTTATTGAACTAAAGAAACATGACTGTCAGAAAAGGGACACATGTAGAATAAAATTCAAGTAATTACAGAAAAAGGCTAACACATAGAAAGCACAGGTGTATTATAAACAAATAAAGAGAAATTTGAAACACACATGTCCTAGTATAATCTTTTTTAAAAAATCTTGATTTTAGTTAATGAACATGTCTCCATGAGTAAAAAAAAAAATGACAAGAAATGATGCTTTTATTGTCCCCTTTTACTACTCATAATTACTTGTAACTCTCAAATGGCAATGATAAAATGGTTCTTTTTTACTGGATGAACCATTTCATAAGATCTGTAAAGAGTACATAGCCATTTAGTTAATGTGAGAGATAGTGACTAAATTCAATGTTTTTCCTGAATTAGTAATGTAAGAAAATAAGATTCTGATGTTTTCCTCTTATTGTATAATGAGTGACCCTGACCTCCACATTTGCTATTTTGAGATATGATCATCTTTATTCTTTCAGACTGACTTCCCTTCATCTTGGTTAATGTCAATTAGCTAGAAAGCTGAATTTTGTACATGAAGTAAGTATGCCAATCTCAGTGTGCATTCAATGAGTCCATAACACAGGCTTCAGAATAGCTAATAGAAAGAAATGGTCCCAAGGCTAAGACAGAAAGAGGGCAAAGAACAATTAATAACTATATGTTTTTATCATTTGTTATTATTTATTATTAGCCTTTTTTAAATAAGACTGAGTGAAAAGGAGAAAAATACAGAGCCCAATACACTAATTATTGCAAATATTACAAAAGGGATAGGGTATATAAAAATAACAATTTGGGTATAATCCATAATAGTCACCTTTAACTGAATAGAGAGGAAATAGTACTATTTCAATAACTAAAAATGAAGGTTGATGCAGGTACTCAGACAAAAAAAAAAAAATCAAAGAAACAAAACAAATCAAAGCCATTATTTTTATTCCTCCCAGGCACTATGCTACACAATTTCTTCCTGCCAGATGAGCCACAATGCTAATTAGGGTACCTTGATCTTGGCTGTTAGGTTTGCTTCTAGAAATAATACCTGGGAGGAGAAGGCATGTGACACTAGACCATGGCTCTTAAACTTTCACGTACATATATTGAAAAGATGAGTATGGTAAAATGAATGTTCTGGGTCGTAGCCCCACAGATTCTGATTCAGTAAGTCAGGGTAAGTCCAACACATCTGAAATTTTAGAAGCACCCCCCAAGTGGATTTGCTGTAAGGGCCTTTCAATTCCATTCCAAGCTGTAGATTTTATGTCCCTTAAAGACAATAACTGTTTATTTTCCTTTCTACCAAACAAGTCACCTTAGTCACCTTCAGAACCCCAATCCCCATTCTATTATTGTAACTGAGCAAAAATATTTCTTTTTAAATTTGTGACTGGTGTTTTATATATTGTACAAATATAAAACTATTGTGTAGAGCCAATAGGAAGTAATTTAGTTAAATACCTGGTGATTTTCAATCTTGGCTGCACATCAAACTCACCAGGGGCATCTTTAAAATACTATTGCAGGAGCCAGGCTCCAAACCAATTGAATCAGACTCTCAGTGGGTAAGCCTTGTACCTCTGTATGTTCTAAATCTCCCCCAGGTGATACTGAGGTACAGCAGAGATTGAGAGTCTCTGACAGTAAGCTAGTTAGAGTAATTAATCAATAATAATAAGTTCCTAATAAGAAATTTATAGAAATTTCTGATAAATGTCACTACTATAGTCTTGGTTTACCCAGTACTTATCCCTCTTCTATGCTATGCTATAACGGCAAAACTCTGACTTACATTTTTCCCCAATTTTTACTCAATTGCTATTTTAAGTTTCTGTGAATTTCTCTCCTCTTCAGAGAAGATTTAATTTCTCTTTGGAGCTTAATTAGTATGTCTACTTCTACAATATTGTCCTATTCTGAAATCAGATACCTACTTATCCATTAGTCTACATGGGATTGCCATATTTTGGACACGGGTTCAGCTCTCAATGACCATGTCTGTATTTTGTGAGCCCCCATCTCCAACCCCACCATAACTTAGCAGTGTGGGGTGCAGTGTTCGGTGACTGAATACAGTACATCATACTCTCCCATTGATCTTTTTCACAAAGCAAAAATAGGAAAAACAAAAAAAGCTCCTCTCTGTTCTTGGAAGCCAAATGATGTTAACACCACAAATTGTTGGAAGCCATTTTGTTCCCCCATTTTCTTTCTCTTTTTTTTTTTTTAAGATTTTTATTTATTTATTTGACAGACAGATCACAAGTAGGCAGAGAGGCAGGCAGAGAGAGAGGAGAAAACAGACTCCCTGCTGAGCAGAGAGCCCAACTCAGGACTCAATCCCAGGACCCTGGGATCAGACTTGAGCCGAAGGCAGAGGCTTTAACCCACTGAGCCACCCAGGTGCCCCTTTTTTCCCATTTTCAACAAGCCAGCCACTATTTGGAGAATATGAAGGCAATAAGCAGAATAAAAAACAATGATATAAAAGAGAAAAACTAAATGGCATTCAAGATCAAGATTACAATTGATTCTGAGACTTAACTTTATTCCAATCCTTTTAACAGCTGAGTTACCAATATATTCTTATTTTGTGAACCTGTAGCAACTTGGGTTTCCATCAACTGCCCCAAACAGTACTTTTCCTATAATCTAGCCTCCAACCATCATGTTGTGCTCCTCTAAAGGTCTTCCAAAGGAAAAATCATACACCGTAAGTGGGTTCCGCTCTATGTTTCACCACCCCTTACTCTGCACTCCTTTGGGGATGAATGACATCTTCATCTGACCACCTGGCTTTTCAGAAGCAACATTCTGCTACTATTTAAAAGAGCTTTAGAATTAAAAAAAAAAAAAAAGAAAAGAAAAGAAAAGAAAAAAGAAAATAAACTCTAGATTATTAAGTTAAAATTCTTTTTTCAGAAAAACATAATATATTTTGTAGAAAATAATTCGTAATATTATTTTTGAGTGTTAAATGTATGTTAGGACGTAGTCTATATTCTTTTCACTACAAACTCATTTAATCTTTGTGACAATTACAAACTGGGTTGCTTAGGGCCCTGTGTTTATAAGGGTTCCATGACTGGCTTGAAGCTCCACCGTGAATGGTTTAGTTTAATATTCTGCTGTCGCCAGCCTGAAATTGGTCATGAATTTTGAACAAGGGGCCACACATTTTATTTTCCACTGAAAGCTACATATTAAGCATCTGATCCCTATCCATGAGATGTTTGGTTTCTGTTTCCATTTAAAAATGCAGAAACTTCAAGTCCTTCGTTCAAGTTCACATGGTTAATAGATGGTACATTTAAATTCCCACACTGGCTATGTAACTCCATTGACTACTTCCTCAGCCACCATAAATGAGATAGCCACTTGAAATTTAAATTGAGCATGTGAATGAGTGATTACAAAATAGAGTTGTCAAAAAAAAACAACTAAAAATTTATCTAAATGACCAAACGTTCCATCTGATTATGTGTACCAATACTAGTGTACCAGTGAATTGGTGTTTATATACCTTATACCAATAAGATACATCGTATAAGGGCTATAGAGGAAGGAATTCTGTAGATAATTAGCTATCATAAAGATGACTTACTTTAGTCCTTTTTTGTCATAGATTTTGGTTAAATAATTTCTTAATCTAACTTAAGACAAGGTGCCTATATATTTTGATTAAAATGATTACCTTCTAGTAGAGCTAATTTCAGAAGTTATGCCTAGGGTAATAATATATTCTGAGGTAATGTGCCTGCAGAAGAGCAACAGAGCCCTTTTAAAACAGTATATTGTTTATCAGAGTTCACATAGGTATTTTTAAAGAAAGCTTCTTCTAGTCCAAGATTCTCATGTGTATAGAACCTCAAAAATGATTGCTGAAGCACATCAGTCAGTTCCAGAGAATGGTGATAAGACATAACTGACACACACTTGGCAAAACAAAAACCAAAAACCACTGTGTGCAAAAATTGTCCTTCCTTCCCATGCTCCCTTTGCCCCACCCCAGTTCTGAAACTTTAAACCTGCCATGATGAATTATTTTTCCCTTGAGGTTGTGGAATTTCTCTGTCTCTGAGTTTCATTTCCTGGTGAAATTTTAGGCAAAAGTAGAAAGACTATTATAAATGCCTAGATGGGTTTCTACTTCAGAAGTGGGAAAATATTACATACTTCAGTTAAACAGTATGCTATTTTCCCTTTATTTTCATGGCCTTGGTTCATTCCACTGAATGAAGCAGAGATGTGCACATTTAATTCTACTGATGTAAAATTCTATATTGTACTTAGCTGTGCTCATTTTAATTTGTGTTGTTTGGAGCATGAGTAGTATTCTAAAGTGAGTATGATTTGAAGCATATCTTGGACCATAAAACATCCCTTATTAACCAACCCAGGGAATAGTAGATTGTTATGTTTTTGCTTCTCTCTCTCTCTCTCTTTTTTAAGTATGGAACTATCCAATATGGAAACTGAGACCTTCATTTTTAGAGCTAAGAAGATAACAGTCTCTGATGACAACCATGATCAGTCCAGTTTCTTGCACAAATAGTTAATTTGAAGTCACCTGAAATCATTTTGCCTCTTAACTGAACTGTACTTTGGCCAGCCACTAACATGGCTTTATCAATGCCACTTTATTCACATCGAAATCTTTAGAGATATCAACTCTGGAGTCAATAGATTGATATTCAGTTTCATGTAAAAGGAAGATAGATTTGAAATGCTTACTCAGTTTTAGTCATGTGGGAGGGGTTGTCTTTGAAGTTCTCCTGGCCATCTTCTTCGGTGCACAACATAAATTACTCCAATTCGGTTTCTATTACCCTCTATTCAATGCCCATTAAATCTTTCCAAATAGATATCCTTTATGTCACACACATACAGCGAAATTCAAGGCCCTTTCTATCATATAGTTAAGGGGTGCCACATACTGCTCTCAAACACGGAGAGTAATTTCCACATTTTAAAGCAACAAATTAATTCTGACCTCCACTATTGACTCTTGAAGAAGGAGCCTGATCTTCTAGGCCTTGATCAGTTTGCCTCTAAAAATTTCTAATTATGGTTAGCAGTCAGCAGAAGGTAGGAAAAAAATCAGAACCTGAAGCCATATGTGACCACAATATCTTCTTTTCTTTCACTGGAATAAATTATCATCTAGACCAGTAGCAAATGGTCATTTTTACAATCATGCCTTCTGGGCCTTTTTCCTTTGACTATTTTCATCTCACTACACGAAGAGAAAATGCAATTCTGTAGAAAGTCACTATACTCTTTAAAGGAAATTTTCTCTTTTCCCCCTGAAAGCTCTTTAAATAAGTGATGACAAAAGGTCAGATGCTATCAGCATGCTTTAATCCCTTCATTACAAGTCAATAACATCATTTGTATTCCATTTGGTGTCTCAAAACCAAAACTCGTTTTCAAACTGACAATTTGTGGGCAATTATGACATTTAAAATATCAGCCTGTATGAGAGTGGTAGGGAAATATTTTCTTCACTAAGGGCTTTTAAACACATACAGCTCTTTAGAGCCAGAACTTAACTAGAAATGTGACAACTTCCAGTAGAAAAAAAGGGGAATACCATGGACAGACTTAAAGGAAAATTTACCAGCTAGAGAATTTGATACCAGAGAAAATATGATAAAGTAGAATCGGTCTACAGTGAGTCTGTCTTTCGTAAGCAAGGAGATACATACACACACACACACACACACACACACACACACACACACACACTTGTTGTAGGTACAAACAAGGTCTCTAAAATTCCCTTTGGGGATTAAATTGCAAATTCTCTTACTAAGAAAAGTAATAAAAGACAAAACACACAAATTTCCTTAGGAAAAATACCAAAAATCAAAATAAACAAACGGAAAAAATTACGGTTCTCTAAAATACATGATTTACAGAGGAATTCGGAGAGTTTCTATGGCTCTGCTTTGCCTACAGGTTTACAATCCCTAACACAGCTTCTTGAAGTTTCCAAAATGAAAAATGCCCCTGCGAGCTCAACTTTTAGGCAATCTTTGATTATTTCCCTACAGCTCAAAGTAAACAGTGATTAACAGGGTAAGGCCAACATGTCAGGAGGAAAAAAAAAAAAAAAAAGGAAGCAGAAACTGTTCCCATAATAGCTACGAATCACGCATTTCAAATTTTAAAGCGTCACTTTTTAAAAGCTATCAAACTATGTCTATCAAAGCATTAGTCACAAGTATATGAAGAAAAAAAAATATGTAACACTAACAAAACTACAAGGGCTATCCATGGAGTAAAGCTTTTCTGTTTTGCTTTTTTCAGTTGTTTTTTGGTCCACTACAGTTTTGTTGTCATTCAAGCAGTTAAACCTGTCGTTAATTTTCATTTTTATCATCTTGGTGGGATCAAGAGACCATCACACCCATAATTTCAATATTCATGGGGCGCCTGGGTGGCTCAGTGGGTTAAAGCCTCTACCTTCAGCTCAGGTCATGATCCCAGGGTCCTGGGATTGAGCCCCACATCGCATCAGGGCTCTCTGCTCAGCAGGGAGCTTCCTCCTCTCTCTCTGCCGGCTTCTCTGCCTACTTGTGATCTCTGTCTGTCAAATAAATAAATAAAATTAAAAAAAAAATTCATGCACAAGCACTCATGTGTGCAAGCCCCCTCCCACACACCTACAATGTATGAGTATCCAATTAGCTCATTTTAATTCTTTGTCTAATATACAGCTGACCCTTGAGCATTGTGACTGTTGGGGCATTGACCCCCCGGCTGATGAAAATCCACATGTAATTTTGAGTCCCCCAAAACTTTACTAGTAACCTGTTATTGATTAGAAGCCTTTCCAATAACATAAACAGTTAAGTAATACATATTTTGTAAGTTATATGTTTTATATGGTGTACTCTTACAATAAAGTACCGTAGAGAAAAAATATTAAGAAGATATTAAGAAAGAGAAAATATATTTACAGCATTGTACTGTATTTGTTGAATCAAGTGTGTAAAAGTAGAGCTGTACATTTCAAACCCATGTAGTTCAAGGGTCAATGATAGTTATATTTCAGTTGTGTCCATAATGAGTTCTAGAAGCCTTAATAACTCAACTTCTCTGGGATGCTATATCAAGTTGAGGAGATAAAATAAAATGTTGCCTGTGAAAAATAAACACTGTATGTGATATACAGAAATTACCTGGGAAAGTGTTAATAATCCTCTTACTATGTACCCATAGCCAATCTTCTTTTCCCTTAAGAGGAATGGGGAATACTGAGCAAGAAGTACTTAATCCTGCAAATGAGGCTCCTTATTGGAAGTATTCTGGTCCTCACTAGATTCTGCCCAGTAGCTTCATCATATTCTATTGCTTCAGGGGTTTTAAATAACAGCCAAATTCATAGCATGGATCATATGACTGAATTAGTACTGATAAGTAAAGTAAGTACTAATGAGAACTGATGAGTAAAAATATATCCTCATTCCTAGAAAAAATAGTTGCCCAACTAGAGTGGGTCAGAAAGACTTTAATGTATGACAACAACCCAAATCTTGGGTGCCTGGGGGCCTCAGATGGTTAAGCATCTACCTTCAGCTCAGGTCATGATCTAAGGGGCCTGGAATGGAGCCCCACATTGGGCTCCCTGCTCAGTGGGGAGTCTGCTTCTCTCTTTCCCTCTGCCTCTCCCCTTCCATTCATGTTCTCTCTCCTTCTTAAATGAATAAATACAATCTTTAACAAACCCCCATAAATCTTCTACATAAAATGTGTTTAAGAACTAGAAAGTAGACTTTTCTGTTGATGTCCCCAAATCTTTCTTATTAGTTGATGATTTTTAATTTGTATATTTTTTGGCTGTACTTCAGCCAGTTTTCTTAAGGCTATGTAATTAAAAACTCTAACCAATTAAAAGCCCCATAGCAATCTTTGATTTGCATATAGGATAATGTTTAGTTTGCTCTGCCTAGATTTACGACTCTTAAGGACAGATACTATAACATTTATGAACATTAAAAGACTTCTGAATATATAATAAAAATTTATCTCATTTTAAACAAACTCAAATGGAAAAGTATAAACACTAAATATATGATTTCTTTTTCCCTTTGCCCTAAGAAATCTTTGGCAACCATGGCACTTCTATTTTTGGACTTTGTTTTCTTAATAAAGTAGAAATCTTAGAGATGGCTGGTGCTCAAGTCATATAAAATTCCCCAGTAGAAATGTATGGAGATTTCTTTCCATGGCTAAATGTATTTTGAGGGAAATACAGCCCAGAACCATTCACTATTTTTTCTAAACACTTAAATTAAAATAAGCCTCAAGAAGACTTTTCTTATGAAACTATTTCAAGTGAAACTCTCTGATCAACTGTTCTGTTCCTAGTCTCTGGTCTGCTATTTATTTATTTACACAATAAAACAAGTGGTATTTCCAAAGCGATAAAACAAGTTGAAAATAATTAAGCTTTCTATACATGAAATAACCTCCTCTTTGCCTAATTTACTGAGAATCACATGAATTTCTAAAGTGAGATTCCTTGATCTAGGGAAAATCCAGCATTTTTATGAATCTACACAGCCCACTACACAATGCAGTTTATATACATTACTGCATGCACCTGAAAAGTAATAAAAATGCATGTTTTATGAAATGTCTTAGAAATGAAATGTACTAGAAGTTAGACAGCCATTATAATTTTCTACTGAGTTACCACCCACTATAACATTTGTGAGAGATTGCAATTTCCACAAGCACTGCTGGAGGGCTATCAAGTTTTTATGGTCATATATTTTCATATTATGTTGTCCAAAAATGATTATTCATTTACTTAAATGTTCAATTTTATTCAATAAAAAGAATGATCTCAATGAAACCTACTGTGATTCCCTTAATACTCTCACTGTAAGATCATTGAAAGAGGCAGTATTAATGGTGCTCTCCAGCATCCTTGATGCAATTTCTAGCCTGCTTATGTGACCTTCCATTTGGGGGTCAATTTGGGTAACTTAGTGAAATTAGAATTTTCTGCATAATCCTAGGCCACAAAAAATCCAATAATTCCTGACTACATTTACCTTGCAATCAGAATATAACAATGCTATCTCAATTCTAATTTCCACTTGATTTGTAATTGCGGTGGTGCTTCTTCAAAAGTGGTTGTGAATTTTTAAGTAGAGACCTATTCTCCAAATGGGTTAAACAGAGCTCTGCATTTAACAAAAATAAAACTTTGAATATACATTTTGAGGTGGGTTAATAGTCTTTTACATTAGGATAAAAGAGCACACACTGAGAATATCTTTCTGCCATCTGAGTAATCAATGAGCCAATATGGTTATAAATCTTCCAGAAATTCCCTATGGTTTAATTTTTTTAAAAGTGTTTATTCATTTCTTCCCCCTATCCTTCACTTCCTCAATAACATTTGGTAACTTTGGGAGGAATCTTTTAATTTTGCAATTAAGAGAAAGAAGTATTTCATGCTTTCTCTTGACAATCTTTGCGTATTAAAACAATCCCTATTACACGTTGGTTGTAAATGTAAATGTAAATGCTAAAAAAATTATTTGGGGAAAAAAATAAAACCTACAGTTAGGGAAGCCATTAATTTCATTATTGTTTTTTAATGATTGAAATATGAACATGAAATTTGTCATTATTTTAATGGAAATATAGTACAAACTGATGATTAAATCTAAATGCATTTGTTAATTAAATAGTACAGTGGATAGTTTTATACAAAAAGTAGAGTCCAGCTTGCCAATAATTACAAATATGCCAAGATTAATTTATTGGTGCTCTATAATTCTCCAAGAAAAATGATTGATAATGTACTTAGAAAATTCATAATAAATGAGTCATATCAGAATGACAAGTTTTTTTTAATTATCCTAAATTTCTATAGAGTATGCAATAAAACAAAAGGTCAGTAATTATACTGTCCTGATATAGTTATAATACTAATCTCTTAGCTGTATTATTTTACTTCCAAAAATATATTACTGGGATTGTGAAACATAGCAATTATTAATTAAAATAGTTGACACTCTAAATCATTTTGAATATAATCCATATTTCTTATCAGTAAAGAAAACATCTAACAAGGATTTAGAGCATTGAGAGTAAGCTTTAATACCTGACTTTGTACTCCAAAGTGTTTGCACATAGTGGCTCTAAAAAACATTGTTTAGAAAATGTTCATTTAGAAAACATTAGTAAGATGCATATTCCAAATCCTACAGATAGTTCTTTTTAAAGTTGCTTCAGTGAACAATTTTGTTAGTGATTCTGGTGTCTGTTTTCACCCTTTTCACCCCTTGCACTCTATATGGCCTGAGCAGCTGACTCCTTTGGAATTCATTTCCCCAGCACCACTGTTCTCCAGTTTACAATTATATTCAGCCAAAGACAGGCAAAAGCAGGAAACTGCAGGGTGGGAGGGAGAGGTAGGGTCTTTCTTTTGGCTCTCGTAGTGGCTGCATGTTTGGTTATAGCTTAGGTCATGTGTGTCATTTCAGGCTTGAAATGTGAGTAGTTTCTCACATTGTTGGCCCAAGTCATTGGTCTTTGTTGGTTCCCCCAAACTTTAATTCCACACCATTATAAAAATACCTTTATTAAATCCTCTTAATTGAAACTTTTGGTGGTGTCATGTGATTTCTGCTGTAATCTGACTACACATTCTCCATGCAATTTTACTTTTTTTTTTTTAAAGATTTTTTATTTATTTACTTGACATAGAGAGACAGAGTGAGAGAGGGAACACAAGCAGGGGGAGTGGGAGAGGGAGAAGCAGGTTTCCCACAGAGCAGGGAGTCTAATGTGGGCCTTGATCCCAGGACCCTGGGATCATGACCTGAGCCGAAGGCAGACACTTAATGACTGAGCCACACAGATGCCCACCATGCAATTTTACTTTAAATACTAATCCGTTTTATATTGTTCTCAAGCATTCAAACCAAGTGTATGTCTTTACAGGATACTTGAGTTCATGTATATAAATCATAATTATCAAAACAAATTATTCTTGTTCTCGAAAGTTTTCAAAAAACAGTTATTCTCCCTATTTTCAACCAATTTGACTCTTTCTCCTCACACTCATTTTCTCCCAAAGTCCCCATTTCTTCTTAGGGCATCACATTCACAGAGGTTTGAGACCCAAGTTATCAATGATCATTACTGACTCCTACCCATGACTTCCAATCATACATCAAGCTAGTTTATTACCAGTATAAGCTCAGAGATCTCAGTGTTTCTTACAGTTGCTCTTTCTTTTCCTGGTTTGGGTTCTTTGTTTGTTCGTTTGTTTTAGATTTTATTTATTTACTTGAGAAAGAGAGGGAGAGAGACAGAGAATGAGAAAAAGAACATGAATGGGGTATGGAGCAGAGGGAGAGGGAGAAGCAGGCTCCGCACTGAGCAAGAAGCCTGGCATGGGGCTTGATCCCAGGACCCTGTGATCACGACCTAAGCCAAAGGCAGATGCTTAATGCATAAGCCACCCAGGTGCCCCACTGGTTTGGGTTCTTACTGCTTCTCAGTTGGATTACCAGGCCCTCTCTGGTAAGGGAAAGACTTCTACTCCATTCAGCAAGCCCATACCCCAAACCAGAAGTGAGATATGAAGGATGCATAGCTGTTCTTTCTTCAGATGGTCTTGCTTCTCACATTCAAGGTAGGTTTTTAAGGTACTTTCAAAAAGTCGTACAATTGATTTTCACCTTCTATGTATTCTTTAGACTTAACCGAGGAATGAAATGAGACTCTACCCCACTTGTGGCTCTAATTCCTCATGCACATCAGTATTAGCATCATCCTCCCAGGGACAGGACACTCCTTCCTCCTTCCTGAAATTACACTTCACAGCTTACCTTGTGTTCACCTTGCGTTTCATTGGAAAGACCCTCTGTCCATTATGTTCCTCATATAAATTCACTCTAACCTTTCCTTCCTTAGCTCCCATTTATTCCCCAGGAAAGGGTATTGCAATCCAATAGTGAGCAGAGGCTATAAGTGAGGTCAGACTACCTAGGGTTACATCCATGCATCATTGTCCACATTTCAAATTTGGGCAAGTTACTCACCTTTTCCCTACTTCAGTATCCTTATATGTAAAATGCACATAATAGTACCTCTGCTGTGAGTACTACATGAGCTCATGCTTTTCAAACACTGTCAAGCCAAAATAGACTATCCACTCTTTCCTCAGTACATTCTACATGCAGAAAAATGTGCGAGGATAGGTGTACAACAGCAAAAAATCATAGAGATTTCAGAAATGTCTTAAACTACACCAACTTGCTCCGCTATCTTTTTAAACGGATCTCAAAATCTACCTCCTAATTTGAGTTTTTTTCTGATCTCCCTAATTTGACATAATTTTTCTATGTTCTCACCACTCTCTAGCATCTTGTTAGTTTTTCTTGCAGGAGGTACTCATAAGTATATATCCATACCTTTATATATCTCTACATGTAAATGCATAGGTATAGATAGGCAAATACATTTCTCCATAAGAATGTTCAGCTTTTGAGGGCACCTGCATGGCTCAGTTGGTTGAGCATTGTGCTCTTGATTTCAGTTCAAGTCATCGTCTCAGGTTCATGGGATTGAGCCCTGCATTATGCTCTGCACTTGGCATGGAGTCTGCTTGAAATTCTCTCTTCTTCTCCCTCTGCCCCTTCCCACCCCCTTCACCCCGACTCATGCATGCTCCCACTCTAAATAAATAAATAAATAAATAAATAAATAAGATCTAAAAAAAAAAAAAAAAGAATGTCTACATTTTTAAGGTCACATATTGTTTTATTAATCCCCTCCTACAACTATAGGTTTGTTTAAAACATAATGCAATTGTATAATGCCATTTAATAGTTCTTTTAAGTCAAATGCCTACTATTTGATAGGCACTCTTTCAGGATTATTGGTTAAGATTACCATGCCTCTGCAATTATCCCCACTTCATCCACAACAGTGCTTCTCAAAGTGCTAGTTACAAACTATTTACTACTTACGTGCAAACAGATAACTACAGAAGTCAAGAATAAATGCTTAGAAACTTTTATAGTAATTTGACATTGCTATGACTTTCAAGTGTGTGATCTGTCTCAACAAATTTGGTGTGTGGCACAAGTTTTTTGTAGAAATAGCTGGGGAATCTATAATGGCAGGGAAACATTTTACAGCACTCGAATTAAGGAGGTAATGCAGACCATAAACCAATGTACTGCTCTCTTCATCAACAAAGTCTTGCTATATAGTAAAAAATGGCAGCTGAATATCAGGGTTCTTGGTAATGTAGTGAATTATGTTAAAGCTAATGTATTAAATGCAAGATTATTTTCTTTTCTTATGATACATAGAGATTAAGTATAAATAGCTCTACTGTATACTGATGTGCAAAGGTTATAGGTATAAAAACATCTGCTGAGAATTTTTGAAGGAAAAAAATAAACAGCTCATTCCCAAATTTTAAATATGTTAGATAGACAGTCTTCCTTATTTGTATGATATATATTTTTTGAAGATTTTATTTCTTTGAGAGAGAGAATAAGGGGGGGAAGTTGGAGGGAGAGGGAGGAGAGGAAGAAGCAGACTCCCAGCTGAGCAGAGAGCCCAATACTGTGCTTAATCCCAGGACCCAAGGATCATGACCTTAGGTGAGGGAAGCTGCTTAACTGACTGAGAACCTAGGCGCCCCTTGTCTGATATATTTTTTGTCGTCAATGATCTTAATACTTCTTGCAAGGAAGGAATGCAACATGTTTTGCAATAGTAGGTAAGATTGAAGAGCAAAGCAGAAAAGTTAGAAGCTTGGAAGAACAGAGCTTCCTATTAAGAACAATTATTAGTAATATGATCCATACATTATGTACAATTATTAGTAAAATATGTGATCATTTTGACATTTGCAAAAAGTTATTATTGACTATTTTACAATACTGATTGGACATTTTGAATTGAATAGCCCATCAAAAAGACAGAAACTCATGGATACTGAAGTCAATATTTTTCATCAAAATGTATTTAATTATAATCTTATAGGATAAATACTGGAACTGGATACTAATGAAGGATTGAAGTGAATTTTGAAAATTCAGGAAAACTTGCCTCATTTGGATAAAGTTTAAAATGAATATCTTAAGACTGCTGAAATTGCTTCAAAATCTCTTTTTCCATCCTGTTAACATACTCGTCTGAGATTCATTTCTCCACTATGACTGCTATTAATATAAGAAATGGAAATAGTTAAGATTATACATAATTCCCCGCAGGAAATGCTAGTCAATCCAAAGAGATTAGATAAATTAACAAGCAGGAAGCAAGCTCATGTCACATTAAAATTTAAACAATTGATATATATGATGTTCATTCAAAGTATGCATGTAGGTTTTTAATATGAACAGTTGTATTTATTTCATAACATTTTGTTTAGTTCTGATTGTAGAATAACAAAATTACAAGCATATTAATAATTCTCAGTATTATTCCTAATATACTCATACTCGATGAATGTATATGATTTTATAATTCTTTTCTTTTGAAAATAATAAAAGTTGGGATTTGAATATTATATTTTTTTCATGTTTTTTTTTTTTTATCCAAAAGACAAATGTTTCTCACCCCAGATGATTTGAGAAGTACGGACTGAACTCCATGAATAAGGTTAGTTTGTTTGTTGTGGTCACTGTTGGAGCTCCACACTTAGCACCTTAGTCTGAAAGTTGCAGAAAGGACAATTCAACTCCCTGTGCATGCAATAGTAACAACAAAATCCAGCTCTCCTTCTTTCTATTTTCTGTAGTTGTTTGATACTTTAAACTGCATTATAAACTGTAAAGATAAAGTAAGTGAAACATCTACTAATTATTTTGAATCTATAATCTTAGGATCTCCTCAGAAACTGAGAATTATAATTAATATCTTTTGTCATACCTCCTCTGACATACATAGGTAGTAGTAGATTAATAATATAGTCAGTTTTATGGCTACTCATAATCAGATTACTTTGTTCCTGGATAGAAAATGAGAAATTGACTTCTGATTTCCTGATTACATCACAAGCCCAGTCAATCAATTCCTTGCTCCAATATCTTCCAAATATATTCTTTCTATTTCCTTAGCTCTATTTTCTGTTAGGGAAGTAGCTCTTCAAATACTGAACACTTCTTTATTCTTCTATTTTAAAAAAATGTTGACCACAACTCATGTGCTAAGGCAGGAAATTAAAGTAGAGCTATGGCTATTTGAAAACAGAATCACAATTACTTGGAGACAATTCAGGGTAGTATAATGAGAAAACCAAAATAAGTTCAAAACACTATTAGAACTAATAAGAGAGTATTTTCTGAGGAAATAATAAACAAAATAGAAATGTACAGTTGATTTAATGGATACTGAGTCAATATATAGAAGAAGTCAACAAATAATAATTGATAAAAATAGCTGCAAGAGCTGGGGTACTAGCTCTGGCTTCCATTCTCACTCTGTGGCACTCTTTGTCACATAATCTCATTGGCAGTTCTTCAGGGGGGAGAGCCTTAACATCTTTTATGAAAATCTTGCACCACAGAGCATACACTCAACATAAAAATCCTCTCTCCCTAATGCAGGTCCCTTTCCCAAAGTCTTTAGAATAGGAGCTCAGCCTCCATATGAGAAAACTTCATTGTATTTCATCTTCAACATTGTTATAGCACCCAGGAAAGAGTGAGGCTGGATGGTATCATCATTAAAATACACTTCAGCTTTATGAAAAGGGCTTTTTTAGGTATATACCCATTCACAGCCACTTTTGGTTTAAAGAGAATATGATCTCAAATTTCTGTTAGACTGAAATTGCTTAAGATTTCAATGGCAGGCTTTTTAAATTTTTTAATGTTGTGTCATTTTGTTTTCCAACATATCAAAAATCTCAAAAATACTCTGAGTTTCAGCCTGCAAACCTGGACAGAGTAGCATGGGACACTTCACAACACATTGGACTCCAGAGATATATTGGCTGAAACTGAAATTGCTTTATGTGATTGGTCAAGGTTGGTTCATGATCACAGGCAAATCCATGATGCAACTGGAATTTAAACTCAGCTACCCAGACTATGAAGTGTATAAATCCCAACCAAACAGCTCTTCTATAATGTGTGCAAAAGTTCATGAGGTAGGATTTAAAGCTACAAAAGATAAGTGAATAATAAACAATTATCATTTTCATAGGAGACCACAGTTACTATTCCCTAGAAGATGTTTTTATCATAATTCACTATTTGGAAACAGGCCATTCAATTTTTGTGGCATGCAAATTTTTAGCATCATAGAAGGGTGAGCTGTATGTACTTGAAGGGGCTTTGAAGGGAAATGTAATAAAGTATGTCTAGATTGGTACTACTGCCATTCTTTCTAAAAAGTCACTGTGAGTACTACAGAGCATACAAACCAATCATTCTGCATTTCCCCTTCCCACTTTCCATTTGTACTTCAGTCTACTTGCTAATCTCAATGTAGACAGACATGACCAGGAGACTTAATTCTTACAAACACCCACACTTAGGTACTAAAATAACACTGCCTCCTACACTTCACAGTGCTGCAAAAATGCTCATTTACTGCTGTTTGCAAGAGCCTGCTGGGGCTGAAGAAATAATAAGCTAAGGAAAATAGAGTGCCTATACTAATTTAGAACTTTTCACACTCACACATTATAAAACAATACATTAAAATATTTATTCAGGAAAAGCTGTTTTTAAATTGTATTTTTTTTTTTTTTTTGGATTGTGGAGAAATGTTACTTGAAGAGGTGTGGGGAAGAAAAAACACTCAGTTTTTATAAAAACAGGAAATATCTAAAATTAATTTAAAAAAAACACAAGTAAATAAATTGAATGGTAAATCATATTCATTAACATTTTTAACTATAATAAATTGGACAACTTAGAAGAAATGAATAAATTTCTAGAAACATGTGACCTTCCAAAATTGAATCAGGAAGAAATAGCAAATCTGAAGAGACCAATTACTAGCAATGAAATTGAATCAGTAATCAGGGTGCCTGTGGCTCAGTGGGTTAAAGCCTCTGCCTTCAGCTCAGGTCATGATCTCAGGATCCTGGGATCGAGCACCGCATGAGGCTCTCTGCTCAGTGGGGAGCATGCTTCCCTTCCTTTCTCTCTCTCTCTCTGCCTGCCTCTCTGCCTACTTGTGATCTCTGTCAAATAAATAAATAAAATCTTAAAAAAAAGAAAAAAAAGAAAGAAATTGAATCAGTAATCAAAAAACTCCCAACAAACTAAAGTCCAGGGGCAGATGGCTTCACAGGTGAATTCTACCAAACATTTAAGGAAAGAAGGAAAGCTTCCAAATTTATTTATGAGGCCAGTACTACCTGGGTGATACATGAAAACTTGCTCCCCGATGTCAAAATTCATGTCATATTAGTAATTTCAATGGTCAGCATAATTCCTGGGGCACAGATTTATTTCATATAATTGAACTGAAATGGTCACGTGGAAATGTTTTAAATATTAAATCTGCTTGGACATGTAGATTAACATTTACTTTGTGCAACCTGTTTTCTGTAATGACTATTAATTCTCCAAATTGAGGATCTTTAATATAAAAAAAAATAATTCCCCAAAACCTGGTTAGTCATTATTTGCATTTTTAAAATTGTTTTGGGAGACGGAAAGAGATGACACAATGGTGTTGACTATCCACCAAGGCTGATTCTAGCCATCATCCACTTTTACTGCTAAGAGAAAAAGTGTTTTTCTTTAACAATTAATCACTTTAACAATTTCTGACTATGTACTGACTCTGTATATCTTATCAACATGCTGATACAAAATATATGCCCAGAAACATAAATAATTAGAAGATAAGGGGAATCTAATTTTAACCAGGACAAGCTTTCTTTTAAGCAGTTCTATTTAACCTGGAATGGACTACTCAAAAATCAAAGAGCTACAATAACTGGAAACAACTTCACACTTTAGATAGTTAGCAAATATGTATTTAATGACTGATTGAATAAACACAAAAGTTAATCTCAGGAACATGCTAATTTTCAGAGGCCTACCATTACTTGATTTATTTGTATTATGTTTCACTTTTATTTTAAATAAAAGCATTATACAATGCATCAAAAATAGTAATATTAGTGAAACTTTATTTCTCTAAAATATCATAGCAAGTATGGAAAATACGCTGAATTCTAAAATATCCCAAAATTAACACTTGCTGAAAACATTGAGGCATACATATGTGGTTTTGAATGTCAAAGTTCCAAATCCTGATGCTGTTATTGCTTAACATATAACCACTAAAAACATATAGCAAATAAAATTTATAGTGTATATGGTTATCTATATTTCATGAAATTGCTAGACTTAAACTACACTAAAATAAACAGATTAAGAACATATATTATGTATAACTAAAGATTTTGCTGATACTTAATGAAAATTTCCCATAACGGCTTTATCATTAGAAGATTAAGTGAAAGGAAATTATTTCTTCACAAAATCTATTAGCACACAATTTAACATATATATTAAATTTGAGAAATATAACATTGAAAGATTAATATGTTTTAAAAATAGCTTTGTGACTTATGTATCGCCAAAAGAAACAATTCTACTTAAGGTCATTGTGAGCAGAGTGATGCAAGGTTTCTGTAGAAATTATCTTCACTGAAAATAATTGGATAGGGAGAGATTTTTGTATATGCATGTAAGTTGTGCTGGTTACTTTCTGCTTATCCTTCTAGATTTGTTTGTTTGTTTGTTTTTTTCCCCCAGATCTTTGCTCTGGGAGAATCCTTTGCCCTGTGGTTTCCATTTGGGCTCAGATAATGGAACGTATTGTCAAGAAATCAGAAGGTAGGAGGAAAGAGAAATCAACTGACATATTTCCATGACACCCCTTTCCCAACCACTCAGAGCTTCTAACCAGAAGCCTCCTTCCACACTCGTAGCTTTTGCTTTTCTGTCCCCTTTTCAGGGCCAAGGGTAGGATAGTTTCCTGATGTTGCTAGCTCCTAGGTGCAAAATCACATTGACTTATACCTTTAATTATGTCTAGAAATATCTGTAAATAGTGTGCTCATTCTTTATTAATTCAAGGGTATAATTTTTAATGGTAACTTGATTCAGACTCATTTAATATGCATGATTTTACTAAGAAAGCTGCTGATATATATGAAATGACTATAGTGTGGTGGGAGTTGAAATATAAAATAAAGTGTACTCAGATCTCTTTCTGAGAAAGTGACTTTGGAGTAAAGACCAAAAAGAAGTGATGATTTTCACAAGAAAATTGAAAAACAAACAAACAAACAAAAATCCAAAACACTATAAAATGAAGTCCTTACCAGAATGATTTAGCATAAAGTAAATTAGGTGCATTGTAAGAAAACTAAGTCTCATCATTTTGTCATTTACTACTCAAGTTATTCAAATCTGCACTTTTTGACTTCTTTATTTATATAATGGGTCTGCCTATGTTACAGGGTTGCTGTGAATACAATGAGAAAATATAAACTGAAGTTATTGAAAAATTGTATTGTGTAACTTTAAGTTGTCATCATTAATTCCATCACTTTACTGAAACATATATATATATATATATATATATATATATATATATTTTTTTTTTTAAATTAAGAAAGAAAAAAGAAGGGTAATATTGGCCACACTTATACCTGCCTTCCTGAGTTAATTTTTAATATTTAAAAGTCTGTCACATTGATTGAAAGCAGTCGTGGCTAAGGATTCTGTCAGGAGGCACTGGCTGGCAGGGAGTCAGGAAAACGTTTACCTTCATTTCAGGTTCATCTCATTTTTCTTCTCTTTATCACTCCTTGTTCTAAGACACCTTATGCATGTTCCTTGTCTCCCACTGTCCCCAGTAATAATGTAAAATTATTGGCAGAATAATTAGATAATGAACACCAGTGATTTTTGGTTAGACCCTTAATAAAATTTTGTTTTCTTTCCTCCAGTAATGAAATTTCCTCCAGGAAATATTTGAGAATCATTCAAGCCTAATTCAAAAAAGCAAAACTACTGTGAAGAGAAATGTCACAAAAATTTACATATTTTGCATTTTTACATAAAAACAAATACAAGCATATAGGGATATCTCTGTGAAATGCATATGCTATGCACCCTTGGAGATGTTTGCGCAAAATATATTTTTGTCAATAATAGGAAGGAATTGAAGTTCTTTTTTTTTTTTTTCCTGAGCATTAAGTGATCAGACTGTACCTCTTCAATTGTTTTTTTTTTTTTTTCCCATACCTGCAGAGAAACAGACGCAATGATCTAATTGATTTCTTTTATTTCTATTCCAAATGCCACACAGCATTCCTGTGGTGTTTCAATGAACTCTATTCCCTATTTTCTCTGTCTCCGTATACCCTCCCTATTCCAAATGCTTACCTACTACCATTTATAACAAATGTGGTGAGATTTGTGTAAAAAGAAACAGAAGAGAGGCATAACAAGTGAATTAGTTAGTTATGTCTATTCTAGGTCCCTCTGACCCATAAGAACCTGTAATGTCTATCCTCTTAATTTTTATTTTCTGTTTAGATTTGCAGGGTTTTAAGTGTTATAGAAAAAAAATTTCATACAGCAACTATGCAGAAATGAAATGGAATTGTATTTGAATATTTAAGTCATAGGTTAATGATTTTTGGTTTTCGGGTGCACAGAAAGTAGACAGGGAAATTGTGAAAACTGCAATTGTGATCCAACCACCAGAACATTTGATATGGTCAAGTGTTGATGAGCCCCCGTTTTTACTCTGCTAGTTGTTGTCAGAGGCAGGAATAGACATCAGATCTGACTCCTGTCTCCGATGCTACAATGTCACCACTAAAGCCATGTAACTTAGGGGTGCCTAGGTAGCTTAGTAGGTTAAGCTACTGCACTTAAATCTCACCGTATCTGTTATAAATAGTAGTAGGTAAGCATTTGGAACAGAGTGGGTATAGCAAAAGAGCCCCACGTGGGCTCCCTGCCCTGCAGGAAGGTTGCTTCTCCCTCTCGCTCTGTCTGCCACTCCCCCTGCTTCTGCTCTCTCTCTTTCTCTGCCAAATAATAAGTAAAATCTCAAAAAAATTAAGCTATGCAACCTAAACAGCAAAATGTCATTTATTTACTAGTCAATGCATGTATTTATAATGACCTAGGGTTTTCTCAGTTGGAAAATATTCTATTAGCCAAGGCTGGAATTGGACAAGGTCTATTACAACATCTAAGGAGTGAATCAGCATCTAGAACTGTGCTTTACGAAATAGTAACCACTAGCCACACGTGTCTATCGAGTACTTGAAATGTGGCCAGTGTGACTGAGAAAGTAAATTTTGATGTTATTTCATTTTTATTTATTTATTTTTATATAATTTTTATTTATATTATTTTGTTTTTAGTTATTTTATTTTATTATATTCCATTTATATCTTTATATAATTTTTAATTTATTCATTTAACTTTAATTTAAATGTTCACATGTGGCAGCCTGCTACATAATTTTGTTCTGCGCAGATATAGAACGTGTCATGGAAAATTCTCTTGGGCAGTGCTTACTATAAATGCATCCCTCTGTCTTACTCTATGTACATCCTCAACATTTTGAAAGGAGCTGCTGCTCTTTACTTAAAGGGCAGCTGCTGATATCAGTGGCAGAGACCACCTGGGGTATACTTAAGCTGACCTGGTGTCAGATGCCTTTCTTTTCTGGCATTCTGGTTAAAACTAACACAGAGGCCACACCTCAATTCCTTCATTACCCCTCATTAGTTGAATGTCTGTGGACAAATTCCTTGAGAGTTTGATCCTTAATTCTCCATTTGAGGAAGCTGTGGGTCACGTTGAGTGAGCTCACAGGAGCCAAGGCCCGGATTTTTATTGCCAAACTCACGCCTTCCTCTTTATTTTATGTGAATGAGAAATCTTACAATATCAGTTTCACTTTAGCTGCCCCCATCCACCCCTGCTCTTGAGAAGAGATTCCTGAATATTCACAATAACTTCCCTCACAGAGACGCCTAGGAAAGGGCTGCAGCTTAATTCTCCTTCAGCTGATCGCCAACTGCCCACTCACAGCATGCTTTTCTTTAGTGAATAATCGAAAGTAAACAGGAAAGGTTTCTCCAATTCCAGCTGGATCAATGGGCCACCATTCTGAATTCTTTGTTCAACCCTCACAGGCAGGAAGGACTCAGGTAGTATGAAAGCCTTCTCAGAATCTGGCTTGAAACTCAGATTGGCAGTGGCAATGTTGATGAGAAGCACCTGTCCCATTCTTCTGAGCCATTGGCTCTGCTTCCTTTTCTCCCTTCCTTCTCGATAACTGATGTCAGTACAAAAACCTAAATTTAGGTATACAGAACTCTTGTGAAAATTGACTTGCTTAACCCAAAGCTTTTCAACCTCAGCTGCATTTTAAAATCATTTGAGACACAATTAAAACACTGTAATAGTGTATACCCTTGAAAGATTGTTCTGAAAGCTCCCCCAAATAAGAGGTAACACAATGTGAGGCAGAAGTAAGAACAGAATTAACGACGGAACCTTTATTTAAAGGTAGCAGCCACCTGTAGAAGCTGGCACAATCAGTGATACAGACAATCACTCGTTTTCTCTATTGTTCTCCTGAGTGGTTGTCACTTGCACAGCAAGTGTGTGTTACTCTAGTCATGCTAACTCACACTTAGCTTCCGCACTTAGGCTCTGGCACCATATGGCATATTTGTTTGCTCATGATAAGACTAGGATTGATGTGAGGCTAGTAAAGGCAGACAAAAAGACCGTGGGGGAGGGGGGAAACTGTACTGTGGCATCTTCAAAAAAACGCTTTCATTTTCAAACACTTGAATTTGATGGACATCACTGTCAAGGATCCCTTCCACTAGGACATCACATAAGAACTGAACCAATGACTGACTGGTGAAGTAATAGACATACTCGATTGCCATTCATGAAAGGTTTTTTTGTTTTGTTTTGTTTTTTAATTCAAAACTTCTAGTTATTCTGTTGCAACAAACTATTTTTTTAAACAATTTATTCATTTATTTGAGGGGGGAGGGGCAGATGGAGAGAGAGAATCTCAGGCAGACTGCCTGCCCGGCTTGGGCCTGGATCCCACAACCCTGAGATCATGGCCTGAACTCAAGAGTCGCACTTTTAACCCACCGTGCCACTCAGGAGCCCCTGTTGCAAAAGACTATTAAAACCATAATAGAGTTAGAGTTACAAGCAGTCTAATATCAAAACCAGAAATTGACTATAGTACACATACACACACACACACACACACACACACACACACACACACACAGTCTTTTTTCAATGTAATTCTAAGCCGTTTTAACAACTGGTTAAAAAACGAAATAAAGTAAGTGCATACTGTAGTGATTCATATGATGATGGATTTTGCTATTTTATAACAGTAAGATGAATATGTTCCTAAATATCCTAAACATGACATGATGGATTTTTCCCACCATAATTAGCCCTCAGAAAAGAGGGGCTGCCTTATTTCCAAGTCTTTTTAAATCTTGTGTTACAAGTTGCTATTTTTTTTTTTTTTTCAACAGGATCCTAAGATGCATTAGCTTGAAATACCCTGAATCAATTCTGGTTTTAGATGTTCTATAAAGGATAACTTACGGAATCATGGAAAGAGAAGGCAAAGGCATTTTGTATAGATTTTGGTTTTGTGCCTGAGGATTTGACCTCACAATTGTAGATGTCACTGTAAACATGAGTCTCAAAGATCTGCTTGAAAAGCAGTACAATCAGTTGTTGCATAGCACAGATCATTATTACACTCCTGCAGGATGAATGAACAACAAAAAAATTGTTCTGCTGTCATAAAAATTCATAGTTGTTACCTGGAACAAATTTCTCATTGATAATATCCTACACTTTGAAAAAGTGCGGCTAAGTAAGTTTATTTCATTAAATGCTAGGATGGAAAAACAGTATCTCTAAGCGAATATATGTTTTTGTATTATTTTAAATACACAAATATACTCAAATCAAGGAATTAAATATTGTAACTATATATTTAATTGTTCCATGAACATCTCTAAATGATTTTGTCCCCAGAACATTTTCTCTTGCTTTGCATCATTGGGAAAGGGAGAAATTTCCTTAAAATTGATGTCACCTTGTGTTTGGGCATACACGTTTAAATATTTATTTGCAAATACTGTAATCAATTAATACTAAAAGCAAAAAGAGGTTTTTAAATCTCTGTGTGTGACTCTTATGCATTTTTTTTTAACTAATGGGATTTTATTTTTTGAAAAACAAAAAAAATATTTATTTTAGAGCATGAGAGTGAGAGAGGACTGGGGGCAGACAGATGAAGAGAGAAAGACAGAAACTCAAGCAGACTCCCTGCAGAGGCTGTGATCATGACCTGAGCCAAAACCAATAACAGGAAACTCAAAGGACTAAGTCTCCGAGGTGCCCCAATGTGACTTCATTCTTTAGAAAGAAACAGAGATCACTTGGTTCAAAAAACAACAAACTCCTCCAAACACCATAAAGGAGCAAAGAGAAGTAAACATTAGCACATTTTTTTTTTTAATTTTTAAGAGATGTGCCTTCACTACCCCAAAAGCACTAGTAAACTTAAAGTCAAAATATAAGCCTTACAGAATATTAGCATGATAAAAGTTAGATATATTTTTTACTAGAAAAAATTTTTACTAGGATTTTACTAGTGAAATCAAAGGTAGTCTTCAAAGCTTCATTTTTACTTGTATAACTTTCATTCCTATTCATACACCTGAAATACAGGTTAGTTTATGGGGATTATATTTATAAAATTATAAAGTAATTCATTAATTCATAAAATCAAATTTTTATTCTTGAATATCCTTTCTTTTAAAAAAAACTTTAAAGTATCACATTAAATATAAATAAAGATATAAAGATAATCTAAATATAAATAAATAAATAAAGATAGATATTACTCATATTTTTTAAAACTGCAAAGATATATTTTATAGTCTCACAAAATATCTTTAAAATTTTCTAAATGGGATTAAAAAGAAGCATTACATAACCAACAATACTAATAGGGATTAAAATTACATTAATACTACTATTATTACTCCTTAATCAGAAGCATTACATAACCAACAATACTAACAGGGATTAAAATTACATTAATACTACTATAGTGAGTGTTTAGCAGATAAACATTTCAAAATTCATTTTCAGATTCTTTAAAATATTCTTCATGTACCAAAAAAAAACAAAAGAAAAGAAAAAATCTCTGTGACTAAAAGTCCACATTAAACCTGAGTGATTACACAATATTCTAATCAAGACATAATTATGGAGTCACCACTTTGGCTTTAAGTCTGGCCAATATTTGAGTCACAAGGTTTAAATCACCATACTAACTTTAAAATCTCACATTACTGTGGGACATTTAACCCCATTCTCTCATATGCTTCTATGACAATGCGGCCATTGGTGATTCCTGCCAGGAATCAAATGGCAAAATAAAACAATAAATAAAAGCTCTTTCTAAGTAATGCAGGTCTACAGAAATGCTAGCCTGACCCTCTGTGATGCTTAACTTTATATGCCCATCAATTAATTAGGCCACAGTACCCCAATATTTGGTCATATGTCAGTCTGGATGCTGCTGGGAAGGTATATTTAGATGAGATTAATTTAAGTCCGTACACTTTGAGTGAAGCGGATTATCCTGCTGTGCCCTTGTTCAATCAGTTGAAGCATTAAGGGAAAACATTTGAGATCCCTGGAAGAGGGATTTTGTCTCAGACTGCCTTCAGACTTGAGCTGCAATACTGATTTTTCCCTGCGTCTCTAGTCAGCTGGCCTGCCTTGCCTATTTCAGACGTGCTAGCGTCCACAATCACTTGAGCCAGTTTCTTAAAATTTCTCTCTCTCCTTCCCTCCTTCCCTCTCTTTTTGTAAGTATTTATCAACTATCTATGCATCTATTTATCTATTGAGAGAGAGAACACTTGTCCCCTACCAATGTACTCTAAAATATAGTTAATCATGGGTTTATCTTCTGTCCCTTATTAGACTGTATGTCCTCTAAGGGCAGGGATTTTATCTGTTTGTTCACCAACTCTAACACCTTTGATGAAGGAAACATTAAAACTTATTTGTTGAGTCGATAAATTTTTAATCAATCCTTCATTACATATTAAAATTTTAAATAAATAAACAAGTCATTTTAAATCTAGAGTGTATCAAAGAGGGAAAACTACAGCAAGGTAAAAATAATACAGTGAATTCCTATTTTAGGGCAAATACGCAGATTTATTGGACTAATACAACTATACTTCAACCATTAAAATGAAACTGCTTTCAAATTATCTTGCTGTTACCTATACAGATTCATAAGAAATCCAGGTATTGAGACCATGTTGAACAGCCAATGTATAAATAGTTATATTCTGTATGATGTAAATTTATCTATAGCAACAGCTCCATATTTTTATTATTGTTCATGAACTCCCTTTTCCTCCCAATGTTTACAATAATGGATAAAGTCTTAGAAATTCAATGTATACTTTCAGATGTTTGCTTGAATGAATTTTATGAATTTCATTACTTCTCTAAAAAAGCTTTAATCAAAATCTATCATCCAATTAGGAGTCCAGTTAATTAAGGAAATCTAACTCGACTTGAAATAAACACACCTTTTTCATTTCAGTTCTTTATTTTGAAACATGGACTTACTTAAACTTATTATGGGTATCGTTTCTACAATTCTTACTTTCAAGCCCATTCATAAGAATAAAATCACAAAACTTTCCAAAATCATAGAGCATCTTCTAAATATATTAAGCTAGGGTTAATAAAAAATATATATGTATATTACCTGGAGTGAGGAAAAATAGTTAATCTACACACAAGGCAATTATAAGAATGAAGGAATATGAAATCTAGAGAGAAGATAATGGTTAAGAGAAAGCATAAAATGATTTTTGAAACAGAATTGAAGCTGTTTATTTTATTAAAAAGTTGACATAGGTTATCTTTAGTGTTTATGACTTGCAAACTAAAGTATTTAATATTTAACATGTTTAAATACAAGCAGCAGCAGTTTGGTAATCAAAACGAATAATTTGAATCATCTCAGAAAAATAAATTCATTATAATTAGGATATTTCAGAATATGATTAAAACATTTAAAAGAAAATGTATTCACCTTTCTTGTCATCAAAGTACAGAGTCTGTTGAGCTGGATTTGACCACTGGAGGGAGGTGTTATCATTTTGATCAACCCTGCAGGTCAAAATCGCAGTTCCACCTTCAACAACCGTTACATTCTGTGTTAGTGGAAACTGCCCTTGGCTGCCTAAAAAGGGATTAAAGAAAATGTTGATTAAATGAAAGTTATAAAATGATTAACTTCCCAAGAGCTGCACTGGACTTAACTTTTCACTCAAAAAACAAAACAAAACAAAACAAAAACATTCAACCAACCAAACAACAACAAAACTATATATTACAAAAAGACAGAAAGAATAATTGAAAATTCTTAATCAGGGACAACAGTTTTGCATACCATTAAGACTCCTTCATACTCCCTTATGTGTTCCAGAAAAACTTCTTTGCCTTCTAGGCACACATGAAGATTTATATTCAAATAGTAACACGATTATCATTAATTTCCTTTGGCCTTGCATTAATTATATAGGATGGATCTCATCATCTTTGAAAACAAGGCACTGGAATAATTTTGGCTGAATTGAACTCCCTAAAGCGGCAGAAGATACCACATAAAATACTTCCCTGGTAGCTTTTATAATCCTGAATAGTCTATGAAATATGGATACTAGAACTGTAGATTCAATTTCTGATAAAAGAAATTTTAAAAAAAATCTTATTTTACCAGAGCTGCTTGTAGATGTAGCTGTTTTTAGAAACACGAGAAAACAATATAAGTGTTTTTCAAAGAGTGTTCATCTTGTAGACTATCTACCAAAATCTTAAAAAGATTAACCTAGGAGATAGAGATAATATTCTCCTTTGTTCCTTTCTCTACTTTTCTGATTTTCCCCAACGAATATATATTTCTTTCATAATCAAGATAAAAACACGTATTTTAAATGACCCTTGTCAAATTGGATATCATTAGAATATAATCAAGTATTCCGTCTTCCTAAGTACCATAGTACTTTATTAAAATAATTCATATAATAACTTTACTTAATAAGAACACTTCTAGTGGTTAAAACAAAATTCATGCACATGGAAACATAATACATAAATTTCACTTCAGCAAGATGATCTGGAGATAAGCTCTGCCAAGTCTGGTAACAATTATCAACATAGGTAAAAAATGACTTTCCAGAGCCAGGTTAAAATACTATTATGTGAGCAAGGTAGTTCATTAAGTCAAGGATAATTTACATATGCAAGAACATTATGATGACTTAATCACACCCATGAAATGTATTTCCCTTTTCTTCTTTAGTTTTGTAATGATCCTGTCATTACCACAAGCACCACTTGAGGTTATGCGGGAGCTATTGGCATAAAGGATCTTATTACCAAGAAGCCTGTTGATTGGCACTGTAAGAGACACAAGAGCCTGAAGGGGAAAATTTCTTTCCAGATCTAAATGACACAAGCACGGAGGTTCATGACCACGTTATGTAATTAAGCCTATCAACTATAAAATCTGATATCAGTAGCTTTGTCTTCTCAATGCCAACCTCTTAGAGTCACTATGGCAACTCCCCAGGATATCTCCCTGTAGTCTTTAGGATGGAGTTTTTAAATTGAGGTTAGGAGATGTCTGGAGTAAATTCTCTGATAGTTGACTTAAAAGTCAACAGGAGCCAGAGTGGGATGTGTTTTGCCTTCAGCTCAGAGGTGACCTCTAGCAGGGAAACGTGGAAAACTATCAATCTTGTGAAGTGAGGTGAGGCGAAAAACCATGTAAGAGAAAACATGAGCTAAAACAGGAAGAAGAAATAATTACCAGGGATATCAGATTAACAGTTCATAAATATGAAGCTCAGAATGATTTCGAGATATTTTGCTCAGATTCCCGAGTTTTGATGTCACAATAAACTTGACAGTGGGAAGGAGGAGGGATTCTTTAAGTAATAAAAAGCACACAACTGCTAGGAAGAATACACAGTGCATCCCGGGTGACAATTTGACTATCAACTGGTACATAAATAATATTGTCTGCTTCTTTAAAGAAGTGGAAAAAGAGCAGTGATGCTTGCAACAATTTCATCCACTACATTTGCAAAATAATTTTGAAAACATCCCCATAAGAAAATATTATCCTTCTCATTTCACAGATGGGTAAACTGACACTGGGAGGTTAAGTGATTTTTCCATAGTGAAACAAAGTCAATGAACCATTTGGGGTTTGTTCTGAAAGTTCAACATTTTATTCTTATTTTTCCACAAAGGCGGCAGGGTCATAGTAACTTGATTACTAGTTGCTAAAGTGTGAATTAGATAACAATAAAAAATATAAATGAGTAAGTGTTTTAACAGTGAAATTTTCAGTCGCATACCTAGCTGAAATACGTCCTCATAAATTTCAGTTGTAGCATTAAAATCAAATCAGAGAGAATGTCAATATCAACTGCCCTCACAGAGCCTATCCTATTCAGAACTTCCTTTTGACAAGTATTTAATCTTTTCTTACCAGCCTAGAGAAGAAAGAAAGTGGTATTTGCTAGGGTCTTCTGCATGTGGGTTACTCTATACACACTTGCATACCTATTCCTTGTCCTTTTAGGTAGCAGATTAGGACAACTTCCCTCCATCTTGTCCCCACGTGGATTCTGACTTTAAAGAGTTATGACTTCAGTTCCCTGGGACTTGCAGCCTAAAATCCCTGCAGTCAAATAATTTAGTTTTTCCCCATAGAGAGCAAACTCATGTGGAGAATCTACTAATCTTAAATACCCTTAGGATATGTGGTTTCCCAAATCAATTCAAAAGCCAGTTTTGTAGACAGTCAAACTTCTTCTCAAGCTTTGAATTGCCTTTTACTTCTAGTTATAACCTGGAGAGAGCATCAGATTAACTGCCACTTTTCTCTTTTAACTCTTTCTGGCTCAAGGTTGTCATTTAATTCAATTTTAGAGAGTCTTTCTGAAGAAGCTACTAATTTTCCCAATTAGCAGAATCAGTATGTTACCAAAATTGAGGATTCATTTTTAGGGCATTCATTAAACAAATATTTTGGGGGACCTACCACATGCTTTGCCTTATATGAATCAACATCATCTGAAAGATGCACAGAGGAAGTTTATAAGGAGACTACAGAGTTGGGAGAATTTGCAAGAGGATATAAAGGCAGGGGAGAAGGCAGTCTGTTTGTGGTATATAACTCTTTCTTTATTCCCCCCATCTATAAGGATTTCTGAAATGCATTGGTCATATCATACTTTAAAAGGATCCTTCCTCCAGCTAAGCTCAGCCCCATCCTGGATTTCAGAGGAGTTAATCCTTGTCAAACAAGTGTATGCTCAAATGTAAGGAAATAAAACTTATCTTTGAATCAGTTTCATTGCTTAACATTCTGTATTGTGAACTGAAGCTTCCAGTGGTGCTCACTGTCCAGAAGGAAAGCATCTCCTTAGAGCAGTGGCTGGCATTATAGGGGAACTCGTGACAGTAGAAGGACCATAGTAACTCAAGTCTGCTACATTTGTTCATTGTCAAAACAGAGGGGCACAAGGAGAGACATTCCTTACTAAGGAAAAAAATATGGAAACTTAAAATCATAAAATCCTTGTTGGTATATTATCTTAAGACCTTTTTTTTTTTTTTGAAGATCTGATTGAAAATCATGAGGAGTATACATAAGATACAACAGATATAATCTAGAACAGACATATCCAATACCATTGTCAGAACCCAAAATGGGACATAAAAAAACCAACTGTGTCAAATTTATGCTCCAGAAGGGGACAAGCACACGAGACAAAAACTTTCCTTGAATATTGAGTAAATAACCCCTACCTAATCTCTCTTACATAGACAGGGCTCTGAGATGGAAAATATTTTACTTTCCATTCCTGGTCCAATTTCTTTTGGATCAACATTCATTTTAAAGATTTATTTATTTATTTTGAGAGAGAAAGAGAGTGAGAGAGAGACAGAATGGCAGGGGGGCACAGAGGGAGAGAGTGAGGGAGAGAATCTCCTGCAGACTTCCTGCATGGAGCCTGATGAGGAACTCGATCTCACAACCCTAAGATCATGACCTGAGTGGAAACCAAGAGTCGGCTGGTCAACTGACTGAGCCATCTAGGCACCCCAGTTTTCATAGTACTCTTCCTCTGTCACCCCATCTTCCACAATCACTAAGCCAATGGTAAATATATGAAAAATACAGCTAAACTTACCTGAGCGTTCACAATATTCTAGGCACTATTCTAAGTGCATTTCTTTTATAAGTGATTTACTTTTTATGCCAATCTTGTTACCCTTTCTACCTTGAAAATGCTGGAACTGATGCAAAGAGAGTTTAAATAATGTGCCCACAGTCACACAGCTGGAAAGTGCAGCAGCCAGATTCGGAACCTTCCCACCCTGTCTTCAGACCTCACATACTTAACCAAAAATAAATAAATAAATAAATAAACCTGCTTGGGAAAGAAAGTGAACTTAATTCTGACTGAGTAACTGTTATAAAATAAGCATAGAGTTTGGAATTAAACATTTCAAAGATGCATTTCAACCTTTTACATCTATTTTTAATAAGTGAAGGAACACTTGAAATTCAAGTAAAAGCTGTGATGTGCTAGAGCGGGCTCATACTAGCTCACGAGAGTCAACCGAATGTAACTTTTCTCACTTCATGCTTAATGACATGAGCTTCAAATGGACCTCAGTGAGAGTCTTTTCACTATAGAGATTGGCAAACAGCTCGTCAGTGTCTTTTTTTTTTTTTTTTTTTCCCTCCCACAGAGGCAGTTGTTAATCATTTATATAGCACACCACTGGAAAATCACCTTTAATGTGTCTTGTTGGGGCTCTTACCTACATATTTAGCATAAATAAAGGATTTTTTTGTTTGTTTTTTGTTTTTTTTCCTGAAAACCAATGAGCTCTTTCCAATGCAATAAAACTCCATTTTTGAAGTTCTTCTCTTCATATTTGGAGCCTTCTTCAGTCCCTTTTCCCCTTTATCCTCAAATCATTTTCCAAGAGTCCTTTTCCCCCTCCCACTCATCATTCTTCCAATAAAAGTCCTCTAAATTATCTTCTTTTCCCCCGCCTCTACTCTGCTAAACTGGTAGTTTTCTTAGACTGCCAAGTTTATTTCTAACTAGCATCAGGGATTGAAACCCATTTAGGCTAGTTTCAGTAGTTATATGGAAACCATTTGCTAATTTATTGCTGTGAAAGACACTTTAATGAAGAGCAATTATTCAATAGTCTGCAAAGATGGCTTTCCTGACCCTGTCTTTAAATAGCAGACAGAGAAGCTGCCATTATTCCTTTAATGTTTCTATTTCTCATATGCTTAGGGAAAAAATGGTTCAAACCGTTTCTTGTCTGGATCAGGAATTACCAAATTCTAACTCAAGTGAACAGAGTCTTGACTCCTGTTGACCTCAGTTAGTTAAGAGCTGTCCTTGCTTCCCACATTTCAAGCATGCTTTCACTGACTAACCACCAAGAACCCAACACACTGTCACGTAGTACATAAAGAAGCAAATTCTAAGATCATGGCTATCTCGACCTTGCTGACAAGCTGTGATGTGCCATCACTATAGAGGAGCAATAAACAAAGCAGTGGAGAGAGATCTTTGAAGCCAGCAGTATTGTTGAAAGAGAGCAGACAGGCAAAAATGCATGTTTGCACACTGATCCCAAAACATGGCTCTGCTTCCAAAATTGGCATCATTCAAGCCTTGCTATCTCCTGAATGAACGATGAGTGAAGGCGATGGTTTTCTCCATCTCTCTTCCTGCACTAAAGATTAAATGTGGAGCTCAACAGTGGATCCGTGCATGCTGTGCATGAGTGCTTACTAACTAAGGGCAGTAATCACCTGAGATATATCTAGACAGACAGGCAGAGGGTGAGTCTTTGCACATCTGAGAGGGCGTGAGTTACAGTCAGTGGTTTTTTTGGGTAAATGATCAACTTTTGTGGGCTATTTAACAGGAACTGAGGACCTTCATTATTTTTCTTCCTGAAAACGAGCACAACTTTCTCAGAGGAAGAACTGGATTTAACAACAGTGAAGGGAACAAATAAAAGCAAGGTGTGAAAGAATTGAAGATGTGATTGTTCCATGAGAAAGAATAGACTTCCCATGAGATAAACAATACCACATATTTTGATTCTTCCTTTGGGAATATATTTATGCTTAGAGAAAACTGTCAACTAAGTCTACAGAATTGTTTAATTCAATAGAGGTACTGGTATCTGAATCAAGTGGCATAAGTAATGCTTTGATTTGTTTTTAAATTTTTTTTGTCCTCTCAAGAACCCCATTTTAAATGCAAAATACTGACCTCATTAAGGTTCTCATATTTTGGTCATGAAAAACACAGGTGCTAAATGGATCAGTAGATACACAGTATTATTACAGGTCCTTAAATATAAGAAATGACAGAAATAGGCATTCACTTCTCAGTGAAATACAAAGGAAGGTTACTATTCTCTAGGTCTTCCCTTAGCTTTGTGTCTCCCTTCCTCCCCCTCCCTTTCATCTGTTCCATCAACAGGTTTGGGATTTATACAAAGAACCCGAATCTTAGAAAGTTCAAGATCATTCTTGTTGCTTAGAGTCTAAAAATATATCTAAATGCACACATAGCATGCTATTACTTCCACTAAATTACCAAAGGCAGTCTAAACAAATAACCTTCTAATGTGAAAGTTGTGGCTCAGTAGTTGTGTGTACCGAAACACACATTGCATACTAAAGCCTATTGGATTGAAAATCACAAATGCTATTAACACAAGCTTAAAATTCTCAAGAGAAGAGCAATAAGTGCTCTATCATGTGAGAAAGGAAATTGGAAGAAAAATTAAGACTGATAAATTAAGTGCAAAATGTTCCCACTTTTGGAATGTCCCTCTGTTCTTTAAAATACAGAATTCTCTAGCCATTTTCTCATGATTTCATTTCAGCTTTTAGGTTTGTCTAAACAACGTTAAGTATTCCGTTTTCCTAGGTGACCACATATAATTTGTTTTTCTTTGACTCTATCCTTTCAGGATTCAGCTTGTCTTATAGAGTATAACACCTGGTATCCACCTTCTGTGCCGCCCCTCTGCCCAGCCACTATGGAGCATGGCCATCAGTCTGGTGCTGCCTGCCAGTTTCCATAGAGACAGGAAGCAAGTTGGAGACCTGTGTTCCATTGCAACTGCCAGACCAAGGCAGGGAAGAAACAAAGCTGGCGGGCAGTGGGTCTTGGAAGGCCAGGAAGGTTGAAAGGGCTTTCTCCTCCTGATATCAGAGCATAGCAGTGCCAGACTGGCAGCTTCAGCAGTTACAATCCCGTAGACCAGATCCTGGTGTTCGCTATGGCCATTGTGAGGGACCCATTCTGCTCCCAACTCCTGGAGCAGAAGCTCTGTGTACTCAAAGCTTGGCCCAGGGCCTTTGCTGGCTTCTGATCCATGACAAAAGGCTCTTTCAGATTTACAGTGGCTCCCACAGCTCCTGACCCAGAGAATCATAATTCTCCTGCAGAAATTTCACCTCTCTTTCTCTTTTCCAGAATGTGTAATAGGTTTTCCTGGACACTCAAGCGGACCAGGAAACCAATGGGATTACCATTGGGTTGTTTCCAATTAACCTACACAGTGACTGTGAGTAGGTGACCCAGTTAACTATGCAACATCATACCAAAAGTAGTTACCATTTGCTGTGTCTAAGTAAGATTTATAATTAGAGTCAGTTCTTGATTTCAGGATCAGGGCTGGCCTGAAGAAATCTGTAATGTAGGTGAAATGAAACATCAGCCCCTTCCCCTACATTTCAAAAATGTTTTTGTGAGATTGTATACCTCAGCCTTCTCTATTATAGATGTTCCCAGCAGTTTTTCTTTCTACCTAAAGTAGATTTCTCCAATTTCATCCATTAATTTTATATTACTCAGCCATATCATATTTTCTTTAATTTATAAAATTCTAAGTTTCAGAGAGTATTTATAAAATCCTAGGAAATGCTGTTCTATGACAGCTTAATGTTCTTGCCTAGTGCTTGTATTGCCTCAGTATGTTTTAAAACATTATCTGATTTTTAAAAGAATGCTCAATATTTTTAAAATATATATTTGTACAAAACCAGTTCTTTTCATTCTTTGTTTGTTTTTCTGCCTACTATTCTGTGAAAATGCATAATAAACAAAAAGCTATTAAAGGGTCACGGATTCAGACTAAATGTAAATATATCAAGCTTTGCAGCTGAAATAGATTTTTGAAATAAAAACATTAAAATATATTTGTTTTCATTAATTTATCTATATTTAATTTATTCCCTTAAATGTTTTGAATCTTCTCAAAAATTCTAATTACAATTTATTGAATGAGCATGTATAGTTTTTCAAGAAAAAAATTAACTTGATGAATTGTTCACATTCATATTCATAAAGTTGTTTCTTTTCCTACTCATACAGATCTTTAAGTATTGCAATGTGGAAAAATGAAAAGCAAAGGAAATAATTTTAAAATGAAAAGGAAACTACATCTCTCACAAAGCGTTATGAAAAAATAAGAGAATTTTAAAATTACTTTTATAACTTCAAAAAATGCTAACATGTAATTATCATGCGTGTGTAAATTCATTTTATCTTTTTAGAATACTGCTTTCAGGGTGAATGCGCAAGACCTAGATAGAACTGACTAGCTTTACTTGGTAACTGATGAACATCTGAGAGGCAGCCTTCCAGAGAAAAGAAATTTATGACCACAATCACAGTCTGGTTCACAGTGAAGCTCAATCACGTAACTAAATTCTAAATTGAGATGTCAACCTGGAGGAAATATTCTGGAAAGGAACACACAGATGGTAGGACTCTTCTGAAGACAGGGTGAGGAATATAGTGCTGACTGTACAATAATCAATCTTCTGAAAGCAAAAAAAAAAAAAAAAAAAAACCCAAAACAAAAAAACCCACAATGGGTGGGACATAACTATTTAAAATTGAAGATCCTGGGGAAAACTTCAACCTGAGACAAAAGAGGGAGAAAAGGGCTCACTTCAGCAGCACATATACTAAAACTGGAATGATACAGAGAAGATTAGCATGGCTCTGCACAAGGATGACATGGAAGAAGGGGGAAATGATACCTATAATTTCCACGTCACCCTGTAGGTCTTAGAATGTCCATATACTTAAAGAAAGTAACAAATAAAGTTGAATTATGATACATTTTAGAATATTTAATAACCTCAAGGATAATTTAAAAGTCTAATAACATTGCCAGGAGCAAATTAAATGAAAAAATGTAAGAAAATAGAGCAAGCATTATTAAATCCCAACTTTAAATATACAATTGCCTAAAAAATACAAAATACAGCTAGCAAAATAAGGTAAACATAGTAAGGAATGGTATAAGTGAGAAGACAATTAGGACTTCAGTCTGGTTTTTATGCTAGCATTCCCTGATTCCAAATGAAAAAAATATATACAATCAAATTAATTGTTGCCTAATATATTGTTGGGAATTAGTGATTTTGCTTAGTTGTAGAAGATATATTTTGATAACATCTTTCTTTTGGTGCAACATACTTGCATACTCAGCAAGCATAAAATCGTATTGACTATTAGCCAAGTTGCCTATAGATTAATGTTCTGTTCATATCTTATTCTCTGCAGAAATTTTAAATAATTGCATTGGAACATTGAATAGAGATGTTCATGTAAAAGAGCAACAGAGATTCTATTTGAATTATAACTTTTTGGATTAAGGGACGTAATATGAAATTTTGAGATATCATAGATACAAGATATATCAAAGAAAAAATATGGGGCATCTGGGTGGCTCAATGTGTTAAGCCTCTGCCTTCAACTTAGGTCATGATCCCAGGGTCCTGGGATTGAGCCCCGTATCAGGCTCTCTGCTCAGCAGGGGGCTTGCTTCCCCCTACCCCTCTGCGTGCTTCTCTGCCTACTTGTGATCTTTCTCTCTCTCTCTGTCAAATAAATAAATAAATAAATAAAATCTTTAAAAAAAGAAAAAAATATGATATCAAACATGACATCCAATAATATGTAATCAGTTCACATTAGGCATATGAAGTATACACATAAACGTATATAATGTTAAGGGTTTCTGAAAAATTATCTTCACCTTCATAACAGATTTTGCCTATAAAATATCCTTCATGACATTAATTTATTCAACAAATACATTCTTTGTGCCAAGAATGTGCTTAAAATAGTAGGAGCTAGAGATAAAACTATGAACAGGCTAGAAATGTTGTAAAGTTTTGTCTTTAGAACTTACAGCCTAGATATAAGCAGTAAAACAAGAAAACAGAGGTGAACCATGAGAGACTATGGACTCTGAAAAACAATCTGAGGGTTTTGAAGGGACGGGGGGTGGGAGGTTGGGGTACCAGGTGGTGGGTATTATAAAGGGCACGGATTGCATGGAGCACGGGGTGTGGTGCAAAAATAATGAATACTGTTATGCTGGAAATAAAGAAAAAAATTTAAAAAAAAAAAAAAAAAACCAAGAAAACAGAAATTTATACAGGAAAGCCTGGCTAAGAAGGTGGTGAAATTTCAGCTGAAACCTAAATGGGGAGAAAGTCCAGCCATTTAAAAATTGCCAGAGGACAAAATGTTGGAGAGGGGTGGTCAATATTCAGAAAGTAAGTTACCTGATATAACAGATCCTAAGCAAGAGGCAGGAAAGAGGTTGACTAGTGAAGAACTGAGAACAAGACAAAACAAAAACCACTGAGTCTGGTGCATGAAAAACAACAGACTTATGGTCCAACACAAGGTAAGAAAGAATGTCAAGGTCAGGTAAAATATAAATACATAAAAATGCAGGGCTTTTAATGTCTTAGTAAGGAGCTTACATTTATTCTAACATGCAGTGGTAAGACACTGAGGAAAAAGACTCAATATACACCCCTAGAGGACACTGTTTTTTTCTGGTAATAAATCATTATTCTTAAATCAAGGATTTAAGAAATGAATCACTGTAAAAATAGTATTTATAATCTCTTATATTATTATAAGAGATAATAAATGAATATTATATTATTCATTTCTTAAATCCTTGATTTAAGAATAATGATTTATTACCAGAAAAAAACAGTGTCCTCTAGGGGTGTATATTGAGTCTTTTTCCTCAGTGTCTTACCACTGCATGTTAGAATAAATGTATCAAGCAGAGAGAGTCAATTATCATATCGTTTCACTTATTTGTGGAGCATAACAAATAGCATGGAGGACATGGGGACTTAGAGTGGAGAAGGGAGTTGGGGGAAATTGGAAGGGGAGGTGAACCATGAGAGACTATGGACTCTGAAAAACAATCTGAGGGTTTTGAAGGGACGGGGGGTGGGAGGTTGGGGTACCAGGTGGTGGGTATTATAGAGGGCACGGATTGCATGGAGCACGGGGTGTGGTGCAAAAATAATGAATACTGTTATGCTGGAAATAAAAAAAAATTAATAAAAAAAATAGTATTTATAATCAAGAACCTTATTGAGAAAATATCAAAGAATTCATTAAATTACTGGATAATCTGTAAAGGTAACTAATCTTTCTTTTTTTTTTTAATCTTACACTGTAAATAATCTGGTAAATGACTTTTACTGACTTGAGTTTGTACCAAAACAGAATTGTTACCCATAGACCCATATCCCCCTGACTCTCTGAGAGACAATTTATTCCTTATGTCCACTCTGAAATGTCATTGCTTTGGGAAGTGCCTTGTGATTAACAATGGAGAATTTCTGTTTTATTTCTTGTTTTAAAAGCTGTAGTAGTATCTGGGAGACAGGAAAGTATTGCTGGTAAACTCTCTACGGCTGTACACATTATTTTTAAAACAGTGTACTTTCTCAAAGATATATTTTCCTGAATGGAGAACAACACCATGCTTTCAAATAAATAATGAGTTCCCAAAGGACTGCAACGGAGGCAATAAAATATTTGAATTTTTCTCCTGTATACGAGTGTCTTTTATAAACTTTATAAAACAATTTTTCCTTTGATTAATATAATAGAAAAGAGTATTTTCTGTTCTAATAACAGCATTTTTATGCCCAAGGAAACTATTAGTATGTGAACCTGAGACATGTAGAAAATTCTTGATAGCAGAGGCAGAAACTTATGTTACTTTTAATTCTTTAAATGGCATATGATATTGCTGTGGACATAGTGGGCATGTATTTGTGAACACATGAAACGTGTTCAAAATGATACCACCTGAATAATGAAGTGTTGATCAATATGTGGTAACATATAAATCAACTTGGACTATTCCCTAAGGAACAAGTTCTCTTTTGAAAAAAAAAAAAAAAGTAATAACACAGTGGTTAATAGGATGTGTTTTTTACTGTTTGATCATTTCTAAATGCACAAAGATTTCATTAATGTTGATTTCACCCATCTTGTCCATGTTTACGTGCTTTGATGTTCAAGTCCTTTGTAGTGCCACATTAGATCTAGGGGAACACTGCCCTATGAGAGCAAGTGGAGACTGCTGTGGGAAAATATTAAAATGAAACTTGATACTTTGTATAGATTTGTACAGATAATTCAGCTCAAAGAATTCTACTTCTGATAAGGCAGAAAAAGAATTAATGCCATCTTCTCATATCTCTTTTTGGGGTTACTACATTTGTAATCTGTTAATAGAAAATTATAATGAATTGAAAAGTTTCAAATGGAAATTATTAAAATTAAACTTCAATAAAACAAGTTGAGATGGAATTGAAAATAGTCTCAACTGATTCCTTATATTTTAAGAATGCATGTTCTGGAAAAATGGTTGCAAAATGATAGCTGAAAAAAAAATATTGATAGCAACACCAGTCATCCCTCACTACAATATTGGAAGGAAAGGGTTAACAGCTGGTTCTTGGTCTTTCCTTTAGTTTCAGGGAAAGCCTAAAAAGTTGGCTCTTGGTTGAAACATCCTTGCAGTTCAAGGAGTTCACAGATGTATATTGGATCCAAAGTAAATGAGAACTAGGGAGGTCCTGTGTACTAGACTATGCACCTACATTTCATAGTTGGGAATATTTATTGAATAATAAATGAGGATTGACTAAATGACCTTGTACCAGAGAATGGGAACTGGTGACATAATCTTGTGAAGGCAGCATGCCTACTAAGTCATCAAAATTGAATAGACTCCAGGGGTCTCTGAGTGGCTCAGTGAGTTAAGCGTCCAGATTCTGCTCAGGTCATGATCCTGGTGGGGTTCTGGGATCAAGCCCAGCATTGGGCTCCCTGATCAGTGGGGAGCCTGCTTCTCCCTCTCCCTCTGCTGCTCCTCCTGCTTGTGTTCTCTCTCATGGTCTCTCAAACAAATAAATAAAATCTAAAAAAAAAAAAAAAAAAAAGAAAGAAAGAAAACTGAATAGACTCTAGAAAAGCTTCTCTGAGGTGTGGTACCTAAATCAACGCAGTCTAGTTTTGAATAAGGAGTAACTGCACACTCAGAAGCATTTCAGGAAGTCACAAAGCTTTGCTAGTTCTTAACATCCTTTTTGGGTCACTTGTCTTAGACCTTTGGATCCATTTGTTGTTGGATATAGCCTGTTGTGTCTCATGGATATTATCATATCCATGAAACCAAGAATTGTGCTACTGCTCTAGTAAATACCAGAATTAACCAGAATGCCAGATTAACAAAAAGTATCATTTCTGCATAGTCTATCTGCTGAGGTAAATGTTCGTCCAATAAGAACAGAGTAGTCACATTATTCATGCTCAAAACTATTCCTATTTGTTCCTGTTTCCTTTCCAGATAAGATTGAAACTAAACAGACTGCCATAGTTCATGAATTCTACATATAAATTTGTGCAACAACTGATTCTCATTTCAAATTCCTAGTTTTATATGCTTTGACAGATCTGAAACTAAAGATATATGCTGTGTTAGATAGATAGATAAATATAGTTATAAAGATAAATATAAGATATGTATTTTTCTCTATATTTAATATATAAATAAAATATATATTACATGATGCATATTATTAGTAACAGCTGATACCCCGCATTGCTTAAATTTAGATATGCATTGACTGCTGTGTTTTGCAAAAGTTTTAACACATCCTTGGAAGGCACAGATTTTTCAACTTTAGGGCACTGAATAGGATAAGCCACAGACTCAGAGAGCATTTGTAAAAACAAAACAAAACAAAACAAAACAAAATTGCAAGTGTATCAGGTATTGGCAGCAACATGGCAATAAGTTTACGCTTCTGAATACAAGTATTTCTGAAATGGCAAATGTGCGTGGTTAAAAATCAATAATTACATTTAGTAATGATTCATTAAGTTTATGTTCAGGACTATAATCCAAAATCTCACCATTTATATAATTGACCAGCTAAATTAAAGGTACCTACAAAGATGACTACGAAAAAAAAATGCACTACATAATTTCTTGACAAACTTTTTCTCACCAAGAACAACAGCTCTTCACATTAAAGGGTCAAATCTCTGTAAGCAAAGTTCTAAATGCAAAGAATCCATCATTACTCAAAATTGAATAATGAATGATAAAATTCAATAAAATCTGCTATTTGTTACAATTTGAATTTCATTAGTACTAAAGTCATAATTTATAATGCCATGATAGTTACTTTAAAAATATATAATGTTCATTTAATGAGGGAATTTTGACATGTAATATGCTCCCTTATTTTTTCTTGATTAAGCTTGTGCAGCCCCAGGGCACAGGAAATATCGACTCATATGGCAGGGTTGATAAGCATCAACTCTCCCTGCTGACTTGGGCCAGCAGGCTGCTCATGAATCCAGCAGATGTTTCTGCTATCTGGGCCAATGGAAACCTTATGGACCTTTTTTCCTTCATCTCCTCCCAGGAGCAAATGTTAACACAGCAGAAATTTGGATGGATGCCAAATAGAAAGCAGAAGTGTTGGTGAGAAAATAGGGTACACTCTTATCCATAAATAGTGGTCATCAGTGGTTTGAATTGAGTATTAAGCCATTTTAATGGCTTATTTTTGTGCATTAGCTACTTCATTTAACCAAATCCCTATAAACACTTCTGTTTATAACATAATACAACAACATTTGTCCAAACACATAGATCTAATCCTTGAATATGCTAATTGTTTTAAGATACAAACCAGAAAAAAAAAAAGAATCTGAATATAAAAAGTAGGACAGTTGTTTATTTCTAATATTTTTCTTATATGAATGGAAAGCTACCTAATTGTCAACTTGCAAATTACTCAACTTAATTTACATTTTGTTGATGTCATGTTAAAAAAGTAGCAATAGCAGGCTCAGTTTTGATAAGAATTACCAAGAAAAAAAAACAATTAAAGGATTAATCTTAGCACTCTTTATTGCATATCATTCTTGTTTAGCTGAATTTTAAATATATACTTTCAAGAACCCAGTCTGTTTAAATTCCCATAGTTGTCCCTTATCTGTGTCTCTATCAGGCCACCCACACTGACCCAGTGAAGTGTCCATCAGTCTTGTAAGATTTAGATTTTATTACCTATATTCAAATTCTGTATTTTAGAATTCTCTCTTGCCTTTATGTAAGTTTTCTCCCCTAACCAACACATTAATTTAAAGGGAAAGTTTTAAGAGGTGACACATGTTACTGAGACTCCTAAACTATGTATTGCCCCCATTTATTATAATATAACAGGATATATTTCCTGCTGACACAGGGGTAAAAAGTTAGGAAAGAAATCTGAATAGAGAAATAATTTACTATTCATTAATTTTTTCTTATTCTAATATTATTTATTGAACACCTACTATGAGTAAGACATGTGACTTACTCATAAACGCAAGTGAAAAGAACTGAAGTGTAGAAGCATACTACATACTATAATACTTGATAGGAGTTGTTTCAATAAGGTCAACATTGACAATGTCCTATGATATACTCTATCCACTCAAAAAGCAATGTTGAGTAGGTGCTTGACAGAAGACTTGTTTTCATTTGTTTCCATGATTACTTTAGAAAGGGCATGTCTTTCTGAGTGAAGTAGCAATGTGTAAGTAGCTAAGAAGTATTGGCAGTATTTTAAAATGCTTCCTGTGCGTGGCACTTATAGGTGTCATAAGAAAAGACACTCGCTCATATAACTATCCAATGCCAAACGTTTAATAGTTTTCCCCCTTGTACTCCAATTGTCAGAAATGTAATTTTAAAATTCCTTCAAGGATTTTGTGGGTATTACTCAGCTTTGTTAATGAGAATAGAAATTCTGGTCCAGAAAGCTGGCAAACATAGCCATGAGACAGAGACACTATAGAGATTTAATTGCCTACAAAAGTATTCTTTGCAAGCTGTGCAAACACTCCTTGCTTAAATAAGGAATCAAGATGATGGAGATTTTACATCTTAGTGAAACAACCACAGACACAGTTTCTGGTTTTTGTAACGAAAAAAGCCTCACCAAATAGGCTATCTTTTCATTATTTATATTGTTTTTGAAAAAGAAGACTTTAAAAATCTTTCAGAAGGCTCATAATTAATGAAATAACATAAAATAAAAGAATCAATTATAGGTTCATACATACATCATATAAGACAATCAAAATATTGTGTGTTATGAAAGAAATAATGGAATATAGAACCTAAGGGTGGAGAGAGGCACTTAAATCCATATTCCAAAATTAACAAAATCATTCTAATTCTAGTTATTGCCCTAATAATCCTAGCATATATTAAGTAATCAAAACTATATGTTTAAAATTGTCAATTATTTCAGTATTAAAATAATTTGTGGTTTAAAAATAACAGCAAGATAGAAAAGAATGACAGCAACAATTAAAGACCAACTGATGAGAGACAAATGAAAAGAAGACATGAGAATCACTTTGGTTTTCCAGATAGATGAGAGAATAGATGGTGGTGTCACTAATTAAGATCTAGGCACAAAAGTAAAAGTAGTGTATCTGTTAATTTTTTTCATTTTAGCAAACCACCCCAAAACAGTGCCACACATCATCTACCATTTTTGTAATACACAGTTCTGTGAAGTGCCAGTTTGTATTGGGCTTCACTGGACAGTTCTTATAATCTTGGCTGTGCTCCCTCAGACATCTATGGTCAATTACCAGTCATCTGCTTTTGGGGACTCTGCTTCTGGGGATAGGCTGGCTGTCATCTGGGATGACAGGTGGTGACTGGGCTTGATATCATGGCTCCTAGCTCCCAAGACAACAGCCCAATGAACAAGCAGTTTCCAAGACTCTCAAGTTTGTTTCAAGTCCATTGGCCAAAACTAGTTACAGGGTTAAGCCCAGAATCAATGTAGAAAGTGACCACCCAAGCAAACAGATGTAGGGTAATGTGAACAAAACAGCAGCTACTGGACAGACTAAAGTAGTTGATTATTGAAGAGAGAATGGTACATCTAAAGGCAGGGGAGAAATTAAGAATGAAAGTTTTTCATACTACAAATATTGCAGGAAAACCAAGTTTATAGAAGATCAGAGTCATGTTCATGGGGAGTGACCACCAATATGACTCAGGGGCTTTGCCATAAAAAGATTAATTGAAAAAAAATGAAAGGAGAAAGCAGAATGCAATATTTTAGAAAATGAGAGGTGATCAAATGAAGATATTAAGTGTAATTAACACCTTCGAAGAAACTTGACAATGAGATTAAACAAAAGTGATTGAAGAGAGAATACAGAATTTGAGGCAGATTTTTGTTGTTTTATTATTTACTTCTTTATACAACTTAGTAGCAATTATGCTGTATAATCTTCATTCTGACTTGGATGACTTCTGTCTGTTCTATGGAAAATTATTTCATAAATGTTCACTTTGATCCACAAGGCAGACTGAAAAGAGTAAGAATAACTAGTACCAGTATTTTCCTACTTCAGGAAAGGCATCTCAAAACAGGTGCTTATTTTTAGATAAGTAGTTACTGTTATTTGTTGGTCAGCACAGTCTTTTTTTTTTTAATAAATGTGTTGGCCTGATGTCCACACTTTTTTACCCCATCGCAATATTAGCAAAACTTAAATGAAAATAAAAATATAACGTATTATAAAGGTAAATAAGAGTACACCTCACCTCACCTTACAGATTTCTCTTAAATAGTCTTGATCTTTATTTTGGAAATGTTATTCATTTTTAAGTGCCGTGGAAGCCCAAGAAACACTTTTTTTCTTTATGGTACATTGATAAATATGCTACTGGCCCACTAGATATTTCTCAATCTCTCACATCTTTACCAGTATAATCATTGTTAACCTACCTGTTGTACTATTTACTTCTGTTCTTAAAATAAATAATTAAGGAAATCTAATAGAAAACATAAGGAAATAAATGCAGTTTCTCATGGACTAATAATCTTCACAAATGTACATATGTCCACTTTTCTTTACACATATGGTAAGAACACAATATCTACAGATGTGTAGTAGCATATAGAGAATAATAAAAAAGATGCTCATGTTGAACAAGGGAGAATTTAGTCATGGTATGATTGTTTCTGAGAGTTGCCTTACAAATATGAAGTCATCTAAAAATAAATTTTATGTTTAAAAGAAAACATTGACTGCAAAAAAAAATCAAATTATATAAAAGAACTCACATTCTCTTTTGATAAAAAATATGACCCATACAGGGCACCTGGGTGGCTCAGTTAGTTGAGTGGTTGCCTTTGGCTCGGGTCATGATCCTGGAGACCTTAGATCTCGACCCCGTATCGGGGTCCCAGCTCTATGGGGAGTCTACTTCTCCCTCTGACCTTCTTCCCTCTCATGCTCTCTCTCACTGTCTCTCAAATAAATAAATAAAAATCTTTCAAAAAAAATATGACCCATATATACCTATGGTCATGAAATACCTAGAATCTCCTTAAGTATTCTGCTCATAATCTTATAAGTGGACAATGGCTTAAGCAAAATTCCATCTTAGATTTAACAGTGATTAAATCTAATCAAGTCATAAGTCCTCTTGTGCTGAAGGAAAGTATGAACTATCATGTGCATTTGGCAAGAGGGATTTATTTGTGTATTACACAATGAAAATAATGTGTATGAAGAGAGTGTCCTTAAAATGGCATGCAAATATTTCTTCTCAGATGGCTCCAGATAGTTAAATGCACAAGTAAAAGTGAACTGCAGGGGCACCTGGGTGTCTCAGTGGGTTAAGCTTCTGCCTTCGGCTCAGGTCATGACCTCAGGATCCTGGGATCGAGTCCCACATCGGGCTCCCTGCTCAGCAGGGAGCCTGCTTCCCCCTCTCCCTCTGCTGCTTCCCCAGTTGTGCTCTCTCTCCTTCTCTCACTCTCTGTCAAATAAATAAATTCTTAAAAAAAAAAAAAGTGAACTGCAAAGCAGCTTTAGGAGAAAGGGAACCTGAGGCTAAACAAGTAGAGCAACAACTAAGAAAAAACAATAGGAGGTGAGTGCATCATATATACATATATATATATATAATATGAATTATATTAATAATAAAACAATTATTTTTATGCAGAACTGTGTATATATACATATTGATGCTGAAATATTCCTTCAACAGGAAATAGAAATGGCACTCTTTCTAAATGATGATTTTCAGTAAGTGCATTTTTAACCACCAAATAGTAAAAACACATTAACAATTCTATTTTCATCTTCTTCTTCCCCCCAAACTTTCCAAAAGATTTTCTTTTGCTAGAGTTATGCTAGCTACATTAGATCCCATCCAAATGGATATCTTAGATCACTTTTCTGATCTCTCTGATATGAGGAATTTGAGAGGCAGGGCAGAGGGTTGTGTGGGGAAGGGAGGGAAAAAAAAAATGAAACAAGATGGGATTGGGGAGGGAGACAAACCATAAGAGACTCTTAATCTCAGGAAACAGACTGAGGGTTGCTGGGGGCTGAGGGGGAAGGTTAGGGTGGCTGGGTTATGGACATTGGGGAGGGTATGTGCTATGGGGAGTGCTGTGAATTGTGTAAGACTGATGATTCACAGACCTGTACCCTTGGGGCAAATAATACATTAAATGTTAATATAATCTAATAAAGAAAGAAAGAAAGAAAGAAAGAAAGAAAGAAAGAAAGAAAGAAAGATCAATAAGAATTTTCCTACTATTCCCTGGCTGAGGTGTTAAAAGGGTAGGAATCCATACCTATGCATACTTTGCCAAATGCATATGAGATGGGATGAAACAATAGTGAGTTCATCCACTTTGATTTTAAAGTTTGCTTCCTAAAGATTGTTCATCATTTCTTGTGGTCCTAACTCCTATTTCTGTTCTAAATTGGGACACTTGAAAAGGTATTCTACAAATTAGTTTGGCTATAAGTTTGTCAATTTAAGGTAAGTTTTTTATTGAGCACTGATTTTATATATTTTTATTGAATGATGTAAATTGTGGGGAAACTATAATGAAATTTTATTTTAATCAGAAATATTGGAATAGGAAGGTAAGACAGTAAAAAAATAACTAAGAAATATGGGAAAAGGTAAGAGGAGAAGAACCAACCATGAAAACATGAGTTTAAAATACAGCAAATAAGCTCCATGCAACTAGATACATTAGAATGTCATGAGAAGAATGTCATAAGGAATTTATTTATGAAAATGATAATGCAGAAATACAAAATGAAAAATTTGCATAAGTAGATGAAAGTTAGAGAAAGAAATATATGCATATTTATGTACACTTTGGAAATATAATAAGCAATGAATTTGAGATGGTTTAAAAGGAAACATGAATAAATAATGTATAACCTGATTTATACTAGAGGAACAAATAAACAGGAATGAATTAAATTGTGATTCAAAGACCATATCAAATCAAGTCATATTATTTAGCAGAACTTTCAGGCATACAAAAGATATATCCCATTTTTCAAATATTTTACATATAACAAAAGTTGTATGGGATTCATATTCCTCTTTCAACATGGGAATCTTTGAGTAAATAGATATAATCAACATAATTGGTAAGTAAAAACAATTACCCCTGGGCATTTATTTATGAAAGATACAAGAAATTTAAAAAAATTGTTAAAAATGCTTTACCACTTATGTTGAAATAATTACGTTTTCCTGATCCACAAAATGTAGCCCCTCTAAGTAAAGAGCAGAAATAAGTTCAAGATGTATATTATTGTCATCAACAGCATGAATAAAAGTAAGTCATAAATTTTAAAGTAAATAGATAGGGAATGGCAAGGTGGAAATTTCAAACTAGATCTCATATTAAATACTTTTCTATTCAACTATCTATCCTGAAACAATTTTTTCAGGGTCCACTGTATGCCAAACATTATAACAGGCATGGAGTTTTAAGATGATAATAAAAATGAAAATGATGATTTGAGTTCAGTAATGCACATGAATTTGAGAGATCCATGTAGTAGTATTTAATAAAACATTATTCTCTCTCTTTCATATTCTTCTTAAGACGAATGTCCTTTTTTTCAAATCTTAAGTGCCACCAGGTCTCTTTTATCATAAACAAGTTAAAGATGCATTTTTTCTATCGATACATTTAATGTTCTCAATACAGAAAGACTACACTAAACCTAGAATGAATGATGCTTTCCCATTTGATACTTGTTATTAATTTTAGTTAATTAAATAAAAACTTATCAATTAAAACTTCATTTTCCTGGAGTAACAGTAGTAAAGGCAAAATTATGATTTTACTATGAAAATCGCTTATATATTTTCATTACACACAAAAAATGAATTCATAGATTTTTTTAAAAATTGCTGAAATATAAGCAACTGGCTTGTATATTGATATGTGCATTAAGGTAATTTTCTAGATCAGCGAATTCATGTTAGAAATGGTTGCCTGTACTAAAAATCCTTTAATAAAAACCTTCTACTTTTTAAAGTACTGAATTATTTTAAAGGTAATTTAGTACCTAATAACATGTAGGCGTGAATGAATTTATTTGAATAGCAACTAAACCGAGCATGGTTTTCTCATAAGTGAGAATGTAATTCGTCTGGCATGTCAGTGAGTAAGTTTATTGTATTAGATTGTATGTAACTGAAATAATGGAAGATCAACCTCTAGTAATCTTGTAATACACAAATTCACCTAGTGTAGCATCAAATCTATTTTATAGGGTATAATTTGAAAGAATTAAAAATACATAAGAGCTAAAGAACAGAAGTCTGCATAGACAGAAAACTCAGTTTATACAATTCTGAAGGAAAATGATTATCTTAAGGCATTCTGAATGGATTTTTTCAGGCTTACATAGCTACAGCATAGTCATCAAAACTTGTTAAATGCTATGCAAATCTCTTCAGCTCTGTATGTAAGACCTGGGCCAGGTACCAGCATATTATTAATTCCTACAGTAATAGAACCAATGCTATCAGTAGTAATGCCATTATGCTATTATAGAGCGAAAAGCTTTTAAAGTAGGATAACTTTAATTGTTTTGCAGAAATGCCAATGCTCTCTTTTTTAGGATTTGAAATAATTGTAAAGTTTACAAAATAATTCTGGTAAATGAGCATTTAAAGGTTTGGGTCTTAACTTGTTATTTGATACTTCAGTTCTTTAGTCCTCTACATAGATACCTTTAAAAGTACATGCTTATTAAACATTCTTGTTTAACATTTGTTACATGTTTAACATATTAAACATTCTTATTAACATTTGACTTTGCTTGCACCTATTTTTAATGGAGGTTTATTAAAATTACATGAGGAAATTGCTATAGGGAAGAACTTATTTTCATCATTATTGGTGTATGTATGTGTATGGGTGTATGTATGTGTGTGTGTATACATATAAATGCAGAGAGTCATGTGTTATGTGTGTCTATATATGTGTATTTTCTAGATCCAACTGACTAGTAATAATTTAGCTACACACACACACAGAAAAGCTGAATGAAAACTTCTTCAATCATTTTTGAATATTATGAAGATTTATCACCCTGAGACTGGTGGACCTGCTGGCTATTAACTATAAACTATTCAACTTAGCTGCTTTCCAGTATTTTCATGGTCTTCTGAATGCTAAGAACAGTTACCAATGTTATCTAGAATAACTATAGCACACGATGTTATGTCTGACTTGAATAAGATGATCTGTTAGGATGAAAGACTTCATAATCCTTTGGGAAAATAAAGACTAAAAATGAAGCCTTAAAGAAAACTTTTTAATTTTTCTAATTCCAGAGTTTTTCTCAGCATAAAAAAACTAGTAATCTGCCTGGGTGCATAAGACTGATAAAAATGTTCATGAGGATACTATTTTTGCAGCTGAAAGTAATAAAGAATGGGCATTAAATAAAATATACCATGAAATTGTTTTTATAAATGAAAACTTTTCAATATGTTTATATTAAAATATATCTTTGTTTAGGCTGTTTTGCATATGGTGACTGTACTACTACATATAAATATTTCATTAAATCTTCCTCTTTAAACTGCTGAAAATAATTGCCTTTCTTTTATGAATTGCTTCTTTCTCATGACAAGAAATTCCACTATGAATTACACCATATAAAATGTCTTTAAGCTATTCATATTAAATTTAAAACATCCATATGCATATGAACTCAAATGAATAATATTTTTTGCTTTGTCCATCTAAACTAAGAGGCTGTGCATTTGTTTGTTGATAGACAACATCTATTGTGTCTGTTCTTAGATTCTTTGGTAAAATTTTAGCTAGAGCTAAAAGTCATATTCCTCAGAGAATGTGAAAGGATGCAGAGGAAATGTGGTGGGAGGTTAAATGGGGATAAAAACATATGTTTATAAAAAATAAAAAATTAAAAAAAAAAGAATACAAGAAAAATGCAGGCAAAGAATACCATGAAAGTGCTAAAGCTATGTATTAAGGGTTATCAAAGACAAGTTTCTCAAATTTAAGATAATTTTCAAAGCTAGAAGTATATGCCTCAAAAATGAAATTCATGTTTTTCTTCCTAGGAACAATATCTTCTCTTTAAAAAGAAAATATCTCATCTATTGGACTTACTGTAATTATTATTTAAAATAAATTATAGCATCTCATCAACTTTCAGTCTTTTTCATTCATTAAACACACATTTATACATATTACTTTAATATTTACCATTTAAAAATGCATTGATCTTACTATGAGGTATCAGGAATGATCAATATTGAAATGGACCCTAACCTTCATGAAACTTTCTTTTTTTCTTTGTTGGAGATTTTTATTTATTTGAGAAAGAGAGAGAGACCTAGCAGTGGAGAGGGGAAGAGGGGAAGAGAGAGAGAGAGAGAGAGAGAAGCAGACTTCCTGCTTAGCAGGAAGCCCAGTGCAGGTGCTGGGATCATGACCTGAGCCCAAGGCAGAAGCTAACCCACTGAGACACCCAGACAATCTCTTTATGTAACTTTATTTTATTTTTTTTTAAAGATTTTATTTATTTATTTGTCAGAGAGAGAGCGAGTGAGAGTGAGCACAGGCAGACAGAGTGGAAGGCAGAGTCAGAGGGAGAAGCAGGCTCCCTGCGGAGCAAGGAGCCCGATGTGGGACTCAATCCCAGGACGCTGGGATCATGACCTGAGCCGAAGGCAGCTGTTTAACCAACTGAGCCACCCAGGCGTCCCTCTTTATGTAACTTTAAAGCACAGAAAAATCAAGGACATTAAACCAGTAAGCAGCAATCTCCAGTCTCTCTCTGAATGATGTTGTATATGATTGATCAAATCTCAGATAAAAATGTGCCTGCAAGCTTTAACATTGCATAGAAAAGTGATAAGTCAACAAAGTAAATACTCAGTAAGTGATTAATACATATGCATTTTTGACCAGTAAAAGACTGTTTTTTTTTGTTTTTTTTTTTGTTTTTTTTTTTAATTTTTATTTTTTTTTTATTTCCAGCATAACAGTATTCATTATTTTTGCACCACACCCCGTGCTCCATGCAATCCGTGCCCTCTATAATACCCACCACCTGGTACCCCAACCTCCCACCCCCCGTCCCTTCAAAACCCTCAGATTGTTTTTCAGAGTCCATAGTCTCTCATGGTTCACCTCCCCTTCCAATTTCCCCCAACTCCCTTCTCCACTCTAAGTCCCCATGTCCTCCATGCTATTTGTTATGCTCCACAAATAAGTGAAAAGACTTTTAAGTGACCATTTCTCTTATCTGAAAATAGAGATTTGAAAATACAGGTACTTTTGTGGTTGGGTTAAGTATACTAAAGGTTCACTTAGCATCATGTTATTATACAGGGATAGCTAAGCTATTCATGAAAATGCTATCTTCACCTTCCTGTTTGCCTTTACAGCTGGACTGCATTGCCTATCTTACTTTTTAATTAAGTGTGACCATATCATTACACGACAAAAGATTGTGAGCTGAGGAGATTGTTTATTTTGTAGGCTTGACCCACTAAGACATCCCAAACACTTTGCCATGTTCCCCTCCCATTCTGGCTGACTATGTGACTGGCAGATGGGCAATGAAATCCAGGAGGTTTTTGTGTCTCTTCGTTTTTTTTTCCTTAAAGAAGATGACAAAGCCCTTTCTAGTCTGTTTCTGAAGGAGGAGGACCAGGCCTCAGATCAAGAACACTCATATCTTGTTAATAAGTGAACAAGCAGAAAAAAATATCTTGAATATATTATAACCATCGCACAGTATGTGTTCTTTTTGTTATAGCAGCTAATGCTACCTAATATATTTATTAAGGGAATCACCCAATAGAAAGAGCATATTTTTTAGCTGGCAACGAAAATGAAGATGAGAATTTAGAGTGAAAAAAAAATGAAGAAAACTAGAGATGAAAACAAAAAGAGAACTGAATTGCTAAACACTAAAGATTGTATTCAGCAGTGGTAAGTGATAACCCAAAATGTGGCTTCTAAATGAGACCAAGAAAGATGTGAAATATAAACAGGTGGTTGTTGTTGATCCTCAATAGCATTTTGTATTTTGAGGTCTATATAAATATCTCTTCCCCTAAACTGAACTTCTTACTTAGTCCCTGGCTGCCAGTATTCTTGCTAAGGGGGGAAAAAAAAAAAGTTACCGTTCCCTAACAATACTTAATTTTTAACTGGTAGTTTGGAATTCTGTAGTAAACTGTATATTTGTTATTAAAGACTACACCAAAGGAAGTAAAATTGGGTTAGAAATATAGAAATGTATTTTGTTTCTGAGAAGCAGTGTCTATCTTCATTCAAGGTTTTTATTGAAGAACTGAGGTATTCTATGAATTTTGCTTGACAAACATATGCACATAGGAGACTGAGACAATGTACACCTAAAATGCGCATACATATATTTAAATACAGACTTAAGCAGGTGAAGACAAATTTCAATATTAAAATGCAACACCTTCGAAGCTAAAAATCACTGAAAAGAGCTTAATGATAAAATAAAATCAGTTAACACTATGAAGGTTCTCGCTCTCTCTTTTTTTTTTTTTTAATACAAATGCATGTGAGTGTCTTGTCTTGCACAGTTTTAAAACGGGTCCAACTTGTTTAATGTTTTATAAATTCTTTGGTTAGGAACGATCCTGCTAACCTCATCTTTGTTCTCTCCCCATGATATTTTCATTTGCCTCCAAAAGTGTCAGAGGTGCACAGATTCTTTTATCAATACATTTTACACACACACCAAAAAAAAAAAAAAAAAGGAAAAATACAATACTATACCAACTTGTAAAGGTTCAGTGCATTTACTACCCCTTTTGCTGAAAAACTTCACCTTTCTTGATTTATGACATTCTAGTTCAACTTGGAAAAAAATGAAACCAGTTCTTTCTGATCATTGACAAAACACTCTTAGGAAAGATCAAAATCTCTTCTTCAGCTCATTATAGATCAGCTATCTAGACAGATAGAACATGAAGAAAGACAGATATTGCATTTTGGAAAAAAAATGCTTTTCAGAAATAATTCTATCAGCACACCATAAATTTCTAGTCTGTTCTCCATTTCTTTTTGAATATTTACCTGCAAAGCAGAAGCCCTTTTTGAATTCCTTTCTTCATTCTCACCTAGCTCTCTTCTTCATTTTTCCTAAGTATGTCATTCTAATACATTTATAATGTTTAAAAGCGTATAACACATAAGTAAAAACTTAAAACCTGAGGCGAGACTAAAGTTTTTAGGACAGGGTGTATAATATCAACCAGATATATATTTTCCTCAACTACTGTATGGGGCTTGTTAAGCAAGTTAAGTTCCCCCCATCCAGATAGTACAAAAATACTGAATTCTAGAATATTCCTCGAGAATCTTTTCAGTTCATTCAGACTTAAGGTAGTAAATACATATTCTGTTAATGCATCCATAGGAACATTAATTTTTATTCCACTTCTCTGGAGAGATATTGATTGATTCGTGGATTGACCAATAAGTTTAAGAAGTTCAGGAAATGCTGTTATTCTAACATGATAATTACTTAATGTTACTGAATCAATGAACTGTAGCCTACACTTCACTGAACAAAATGCTCCTGTTCTAATTTAGATTGATAAAGTGCTCACTTCCAGGGCTCACACACCTTTGCAGAAGAATTATTGTTTTCTGATTCATAAAAATAAGAGGGTTATCTTATTCCCTGTGAAAAAGGGGTTAGAGACCCATAGAGGAGCACATATCTGACATCTATCATGGGACACACTGTGGATGACATTTAGCCCAGACCACAAAGTCTAAGCAGTACATCACTGCATTGTTAAACACAAATGCAAAAGCATTGTACGACTGCCCTTGCTGTGAAGCAAATTATCGAAGTGTGTGGAAAAACATGTCTGGATTTAGAAGAGGGGAAAATCATTTGTAGGCCTTGAATGAGGGCATCAACAAGAAGAAAATGACCACATTTAGTGGAAAATGAAGAATTAGAAGGGTTCTCCAGAGACTACAGTTCAATGTCTTTATTTTTCCCATTATATGTCATCCCCTTGCCATTTTTTAACTGGGTAGGACTTCCACATATTTCTAGAATGGCAATCGGTTTTTATAGTTCACCCTACTACCATATAAAATAATTACATTTGGATATGTTGTTAGTGGTGTTTCATTTTTACTGGTTCATACAACAGTGTGAAGTTACTTAAAATTCTAGCATCCTTCCCAAATAAGCACATAGCACTGGGTTTTCCCCTAGAAGTGACATTAAAGATTGTGCAATTTTACTTTGTCATGTTCCAAATGAGAACACCAAGGCCTCCAGAGGTGAGGTAACTGCCACCATGGCACAATTTGTTACTGGTAGGGTTGGCCAAGAAACCGAGTTTCCTGCTTCCTAGTCAACTATCCTGTTTCTACAACATCCCATTGAAAGATACTGCAGAATAGCTGTTTTTTTTTTTAATGAACTGCATATAAATTTGCAATGAGCAAGTACATTTCATTTGAACTCATATTTTTAATTGAGCCATCAATATTTTATGTTCTAGCAGCCAAATACCAAACAAAGTTAGTTATTTTTTTTCTTCTTTCTTTTTCATTGAAGTCAGAGCATTGCAATGTAGATGTCACAAAATACTGCATTTTTTACTTACAGGAAACAATAGGACAAAACCAAGCACTGTTATTTATTAAAATGAAATAAAGTGGCAGTTCTTGTTAACATGTGAAATATCAAATTAGTATATAAAATAAATAGAGGAACAAATTAAGCCTGGAAAAGATAGCATTTCTCTAATGAAGTATTTTTATATAACTTTTATAGGATAACTAATTTTATGATATAGGATTATCTGAAAAAGAAAAAATATATAAATGTACATATATTTATATACATATATACACAGGAATATTACACATATATTTGAATATATATATATTTCAACTCATATGTTTAATTGACCTATCAACATATACTCTAGCAGCAAAATACCAAACAGAAATTTTACATTTTTTCTTTTTTCACTTTTTTCTCTTTTCTTCTCATTGAACTCTGAGTGATATATATCCACATATATGTAAATAATTATATTTATAAATATATATTTTTATTTTTATTAGATATATACAAACCTCTCTTTCTCCCTCCTCTCTCTCTATATATATGCAAGAAAAGATATATATGTATGCAACAAAGGAGATATCTATATATGTATTTATCAGTGGCATGTGGACCTTCAGAAGTAATTTCCAACCTAGGAATAAAGTTATAATTTATAATATGCATATTAGATTTTAATAGTGATTATTATTATAAATGTTTATGAACTTAGCTGACAACTTTTGCTACATAGTGTTTGTTCCCAGTTGGAAAAAAAAAGAAAAGAAAAAAAATGCAAGCTACAGATACAATTATTCTCTTATGACCCTGAATGAAACCAGGTAATGTAGTATATTGGCGAGATACTTAAAAAACTCTCATCCCATGTTCCAGTTCTCAATAATGATGTTTTAATGGTTTAAATGACAAATTGAAGGGATTTATCTACCTCAGTGGTAAGGTATATTTTAAATAATTACCCATATTACCTGAAAAACACTTGTTAATGAGCTAGCTTATGGCCAAGGATTAAACATGAGATTTAGTTGATAAATTATCATAGAAGCTATAATAAAGAAGAATTGAAAACAAGAAGACACATGATCGTCTGGGCAGTCATAAATTATAATAAAAGCAACAAAATCAACAAATGCTAGAATTTACTTCTTGTGTTAAAGGAACTGTTAAAGGAACCAGATGTGAAAGACTAGATAATGTACATTAGTTTAGTATGCTAAAAGTACCATCTGTTTCGATTACTTATCAAACAGTATAGATCTTCTATCAACATCCCCAATGCTTTATTTTTGGTGAAATTTCTGGAGGTAATAGGGATGAAGAGAGAAAGGCACATGGGACTCTCTTCCTCTAACTATTTTCAAAATTTGGCCAGAGGCTTTCTGTTCCTGTGAAATTTTGAGAAATTCAAACTGTTTCTGTAAAGCGACACATAGTTTTCAGGGACATGGAAGTGCTACAAGGTCACAGTTGGAGGGACACCACTCTCCTGGATGGAACTGACAGCTGCACAGAAGAGGAGACAGGAAGCAATAGAATAAGAGATCACAATGAATAAAGCACTAGAATAAGAGAGCCACAAGAAATTTAGAGACAAAATTGCATGGATTAAATTTGCACTACTATTGTGGCTACTCTGCAACTTTTATTGCTTCGTATCAACAAAAATAGGCATAGCTGCATATAGTATACAACGAAGTATATTAAACAGAGCTAGATTACTAGCATGCAGACACGATTTTACATTTTGAAGCCTGTTTTGCTTAAGTAGACTTTATCTTTCACTAAATACCTTCCGTCTTAGTGATATATATCCAGTTTATTTGTACATAAGGAGCAGTGCCCCATTGGCTCATGTTCAGTATTAACAGTCAGACATTAAGGAGTTAAGTGGATACCAAGGTAAGTCAGAAAATATATTTAAATCACTAGATTAAGCTTTAAGATGGTTATTAACAGAACTAAATATGATAATTAGAAATTTTTCAATTTATAATACATACTTTTTACTAGCAGTAAAATATTTGACACTTACTCGTTGGCATAGTATTAGATATATTTCAAGCAAGTTAAAGCATATGACACATTATAGATATTCAATGTAAATATTAAACTCATTTGTTGTTCCATATTCTGTAGGAGTTGATAATCTATGCAAAGATGATGGAAAAAAAATCGACACATATGTATTAAATGTAATACCTAAAGAAGGAATGCGGAGTAGATATTAACACATGATTAAGGGCACATATTAATTGATTGAATGAAATACAAAGTCATGTGAAATCTTGCTAGCATATCCAACTTACTTTCCCCCAAAACTCAGTAAAATAATTATAGAGACACACACACAAAAGAAAATTCATGACAAAGTAGACAGTGAGACTTATCAATATATCACAAGCATTTCAGAAAAATACCTATAAACTACAAGGCCAAGAGAACTGAACTGAGATGATCAATTATTGGTTTCCTCTCTTACCCAATTATAAGAGCAAAATTGCCAGAATGACAGAATTGAAATTTTTCTACAAGAATCTGTTCTTTGATCCAAAAATGAAAGGTTTGTGCTACTTCCAAAGCTTAATACCCATCCTTTTATTACATGGTGGCTTCCATTTCAAAAAGCAAAACACTAGCAGAACTCCAGCTACCTTATTTTTGGATTAGTACCTCATCTTCTATATCCATCTGAACACACTAGAACTTGGGTAACCTTACTTCCCAGTTGCCTAGGATAATTCTAGTACATGCCGGTACCCTGGCATGGTTATCACTCAGATTTTCCATTTTTTGGACAATAACTTGTATGTTTACCATACTGACAACTTATATGCTCTAGGTATATTACACAACTGGTTATATGGGGAATTGGCAGTTGTTTGCAGAATCAGGAAAGAAATGCCAACATTTTAAAGCAAATTTGACACAACTAATTCAGGAATTGCCCATGTGAATATTTACATTGTTATGTACTTCCTTTGTTCAAAGTATCAGGTCAAATGTGAAAAGAACTGAGGAAAATTACCTCTTGACCTACTAGGTCTAGAGTAGTTACATGCTGGCTAGATAATCATGAGTTTATTCAGAAACTATGCACATCTTTTATGCTCTTATTTGGAATATAAGGAGTATTCATCCAATATTTATGCTGAAAGAAAATGGAATCAAAAGCAATCTTAGTACTCTGTGGGAAGCACAAATATTGGATACAATTTTCTCATTTATCAATGAGTGAACAAAACAAAAACATAGGTGGGGCCTTGCCATGCATAGTAATTCTTCTTATAGTTGACACATTCTTAGTAATATAGTCAATCAGACTCAAAGAAGACAGCCTCAGTGAGACAGGAGAAGCATGATCAGTGGAAAGAATAGGATAATATGAAAAATTTAAAAAATACAATGAAAGGCAAATGTATAAAATAAGAAAGAAATGCAAGATGGAAGAAAGAAATTTTAAAAAGCAACTGAAGAACTAAAATCTGACATGGAGATAATCGAGAGTACCTTGATACTGAAAGTAAAATAAAGAAATTAGAGGAAAGCTCCAACGATGCAGAGATAATATGACAACTGATTTAAAACAGTGGGAAAAAAAGATGATAGATCTGCTGGAAGGGGTTGAAACTCAACCTCAGGAACATTTGAGGGAGAATGAAGCATAATTGGGACTGTGCTGATTAAAAATAAATCTTGAAATAAGATGTGCACTTTATATGAAGATTGAATGTCCTTACCATCTCATAGACAACATTAATGAACTCTCAATTAGGCAGATGCTAGACATGTTGAATATTTCAACAATATATTTTAAAATCCTAGCAGCGTCCAAGTAGGTAATTCTCAAAAAAAATAGGAGGATTATGACTTATTTTCAGGAGTAATTGCCAGAGGACAGCAGAATAACAGTTATAAGTCAGAGAAGATGTTTTATATCCACTAAAGCTGTTTCTGTGTGAAAGCTTAGAAAACATATTATTTCCTACATGCTGGGACATATAATAAGCAATGAAGAAGGGAATGACTATGAAGAATTTAAAGTCAAAGTCTCTGTGTTATTAAAAAAAATAAACCCTACATTCTCTGTCATTCTTACCAAAGCCCACCTCTCTAACAGTATTAGAAAAACAGAGCCAGAAATAACAACAATGCCACACAAAATAGATTGAACCAGAATGTTGGTTTGCATACCCTTTACTAACACTACCATCTGCAGTAAATCATTTAACTTCTCTGACCTTGGTTTATCCATTTATAAATAGAGTAATTATAATACCTGCTTCACAGCTTTGTTGTGAGCATAAAAGGAGATAATTAATATGAAGGTGATCTTATAACACTTTTGTTATACAAATGTAAGAAATTATTATTAATTATTTAGGGGCTTGCAAATTCTTTAGGAAGAACAACTGTCATTTTCACATTCCTTTCTGGAAATGACCCTACTCTTGGTGCATTGATACTTCTCCCAATGAATGAAGAATTTGGAACTGAATAAGCATGTCACATAGGAAAACATACCTTGTTAAGTTTTTCAAATGCTAATTTTAAGTGTGATTTTATAACAACAAATACTTCCTGGTATAACAGAATTGACTTTGAACATGAAGTGACTGTCTCAATTTTATATATGTAAAATTACTTCTTTTTGGTCTTATTTAGCTCCAAACCAGCTCCTTGCCAAACTCTTTATCTCCTTGTTTCTTAAACAGAGAATGCTCATTCATGATCTTTTTTTATTTGTAGATTTAAACTTCCTATCTCTCAATGACTCCATCTATCATCGATACTCAGTAATTCTTTTTCAACAAATTATCTGAATTTTTGTCATTTTACTTATTTCATTTTTAATTATATTTTGGAATGGAGTGGACTCTCTATGTACTTTTACTTCTGGAAAATTTCTGTTCACAAAGAATTTTGTGTGGAATATGCATAAAATATAGTATTATATAGTATTAAAATATAGTATTAAAGGGGCACCTGGGTGGCTCAGTCATTAAGCGTCTGCCTTTGGCTCAGGTCATGACCCTAGGGTCCTGGGATCCAGCTCCACATCAGGCTCCCTGCTCAGCGGGAAGCCCGCTTCTCACTCCCCCACTCTCCCCTGCTTGTGTTCCCTCTCTTGCTGTCTCTCTCTCTGTCAAATAAATAAAAAAATAAATAAATAAAATTTTAAAAATAAAATAAAATACAGTATTTAGCAAAAAAAAAAAAAGAGGTAGAGGTTTATAGGTATAGGTATACAGACAGGGCTGAATTTTGTAATATAATTCAGAAAGAAGGAAAGAAACATACTTACATGATAATAGGAGATAATCACTAAATGGTAAGACATTTTCCTTCTTTTTCTTATTTCCTTCTATTCATCTAAGAAATTACACAATCATAGAAAATGCCTATTAAAAATATAATAGAGCACAAAAATGTTCTTGCAAGCCAAGTCAGGGAATTCATCAAAGAAAAAGGGAGGCCAGGTAGGATGATTGTAAAGAGGGATGTGGTAAGATGGCTAGGAAATCTGGGGGAAGAGGATAAAGGTGCAAACAGAGAAAACAAATGTAAAGCTCTTTGATGAAAAGCTTTGGGATAGAAGCTGCTATTCTCTAGCCCAATGTCTAGATTATGAAGCTCTAGGAAGAAAGAAATAAGAAAAAATTCACAGTCAAAGCAATGGGAGGTAAGGATCATTTTGGCAGCTGAAGATTGGCCATTGATTAGAGGAAGACAGTGTTTAAAGTGGGCTGACAAGGAAGAGTTGTGCGGTGGTCAAAATGAGAGATGGCCATATCACTGAACTACTTAAATTGCTGTAAGAAATGCTCCTAAGAAGGCACAGTTGATTCACTCAGAATAAATTGGCAATGTGGCAATAAATCATGTGCTTCTACAAGAGAGCCACCGGAGAGGAAATTAATATAAAGCTACCTTGTACAGGTGAAGATGACATTTCCAAACAACTTTAGTGGTGTGAATATATCAGGAAGTGGACATGGAGAAGTTAAATGAAATGACTCAGGGTAAGTCTCACATGAATAAAGAAGAATGCAACACAACCCCAGTTGATAGAACCTATATTATGAGTAGTTAGTATACAGTATCAAATAAGCATAGTTGGAATTGCTGCCTGCCTACTAGTCTCTTTTTCCATATAGGACAGAAGCTCTTGTTTCTGGATTAGAAGCCACTTCTCTGGAACCAATCTGCCAGCAGGAAGGAAGGAGACGTGCTAACATGTGTCTGGTCAGCTCTGTGCTAAAATCATAGGGAATTAGAGGTATTCCTTTCTTGAAGGAACTCGGATTCTTGTTAGGAAACTCTAATAAATGTCTGTCAATAATGTCCAATGATATGTATTATAGCCTGGTTATAGTGATGAAAACTTAGAAACAACGCAAAGAACTATCATCATATATGTTGGTACATAAAAGCTGGATTTTTCATATAGTAAAATGTTAACCTTCAGTTAAAATGATTGAAAAACTCCAAGTGTTGATATCTTTAAATCTTCTAAGATGCCATGATAAGTGGGAGAGAAGTAAACACCAACGTATAAGAGAATAGTTTACTATATGGAATATATAGAGTATGTTGTATATGTACTATGTAATTATTGTCTACATTTAGACATTATGCATAGTATGCATATGTACATATATATGGTGTACAGATATGTGTAACATTTATGCTTTTATTGTAAAAATAAGAACGAAAACATCAATGAGAAAGTTAAAACCAAGGGAGGAGGGGAGAGAAGAAAAGGGGAACATGAAAGGGAATTACCAGGTAAATGTAGGAAAGAAGGAGGGAACTGGGGTAGGCTTGGGAGGAAAGGGGGGGCAGGAGCTTAATGATCAGAGGACTTGAAATGGAGAAAGGGGAGATGGAAGAGCAGTGTGGAAAACATTCCAAAATTGTAAAATTTGTCATGTCAAAAGAAGTAACCTGGAGAAGACAGGTTGGTGCTAAATGGTGAAGGGTCTCGAGGGGGGCTGCAACATTACAGGTTTCTTTGTCACAGACCTTGTAATCTTGAACAACCGGGGTTTCCTACTGCACTAGAATTTATCACCTGCCACCACCTGGTCCTCATTCCCTGCTTCACTGAATTGTATAAAGGACAGCTGGTGTTACTTTATTTTATTTTTTAAAAGACTTTATTTATTTATTTGACAGAGAGAGAGAGAACAGCAGAAGGACAGCAGAGGGGAGGGGTAGAGAGAGAAGCAGACTCTCCACTGCGTGACCCTGATGTGGGGCTCCATCCTAGGACACTGGGATCATGACCTGAGCCCAAGGCAGATGTTTAACCAACAGAGCCACCCAGGGGAACAACCCAGGGGTGCCCCACCCCCATTATTTTAAATGATGCCCTAGCTATTAGAACAATCTTTCCAGAGCAAATCAAGAAACCTTCCTCCTTTTCACTTGCTAACTCTTCAACACCCAAGTTATCCATTCATAGCTCACTATTTTAAAGTAAATCAGGGAGAACTGGTACTGAAGGGCAACATGCCTATGACACACTTCAGACCTAAGGCTCTCATCTCTCAGCAGTCTGGCGACTCTGAACACAACCATTCTTTTGAAATTGTTTTCAGTCAATGAAGGCTAACTCACCGTGTCACACTCCCACTGCTAAAACGTGGTACCTCAGGAGGGACAACTTTTAAAAGCCGTTCTAGCTTCATACTCCTGGAGGTGCCAGCTGAGAACTTTGCTATGACTGCATTGCAACTTTGACTTCCAACCAGTTCCCTTTCCTGCGAGTATAAATCTCTGTCTGAGTGTTTTCCTGGAGAACCTTACCCCCAAGACAATGGGGAAACTGTCCATTCTTTCTATCTGCATAGAAAGCTCTATAATTCTTATTGCATTGCTTTTATCTAACATTTATTTAATGAATAACCATTCCCAGATTCTTCTCTGGTTATAAAGATGGGTTAACATGCATTTTCATTGATTTACATTTAGATGTTCATCAAAAAAGCTATTTAATTATGTAAGCTCCTTGAGAGCAGAATTGATAAATAATAGAAACCTGATCTGTATGGAGGACAACACAATGATCTACCAAATAGACAAAAATGAGACAATTTTTTTCTTTTTTATACTTTTGAACTCATTATGTGGTTACTAATATAATGTCCTTCTACAAGTTCTTATTTTATAGGATTAACAACTTTCATTCATGAGATTAATTGTGCTTACTTATGTTGTTTCCCTATCAGAACATGAAGGATAATTATATATTTTTTTCCTTTGAGGGAACTGCATTATTTTTTAAAATGGAAAACATTAATGTGTTTTAAAGTTAAAAAATGAAAAAAAATGACTCAAGTCACCACTATGTCCTAAACAGAAGAACAAAGAAAGTCCAATCAATGGTAATAACTTGTGACTTAAGGTACATTCTGGGGAGGTGGTGAGGGGGGCATGGTATGTTTTGCAAATATTTCTACAGATGATCCTGATACTTCTCCTGCCTTGTGGAGGATTAAACTAAAGGAAATGGCCCAAAGCATTAGCTCTAATAATAGAAAATACTGCCAGCAAGACTTGTACATGATATAAATCAATTTTCTATTTCTTAAGAAGAAGCAAGTCTGTGTGGTATAAGTAAGGAATGATAAGATAAGAATCATGTTAACCATTTTTAAAGGGTATATATCTTTTTACAATTTTGTTTTTTGAATCATGTGAATATATTACCCATTTTAAACAATTTAGAAATCTAGATTTAATCACTACTACTTATCTTTCAAAGAAATGTATACAAAACAGAAAATAATAAAAAAAAAGCTCAGAAAATTGGTTTTAGTGTAATTTCTCTTAATGTGTTGTTTTTGAGACATTTTGAAACAACTCTAAAGGAATCAAAATAGCAAAAACAATGAATACTGTTACACTGAAAATAAATTTAAAAAAAAGATAGGGAATAAAATATAGAGAACAAAAAAAAGCCTATTATGAATTATAAAACCTATCAGCTGTTTCATGTAAATTATGTATAGAAAAGGCAGATTTCCTTGTGCTGCTAATACTGCAGCGTATCCCTGAATGAACACTGACTTCTGAATGCTTCATGTTCTTTTATAATGAATTATGCAGAAGTTCTATACCAGAACTGTGCGAAGGTGCTAAAGTTCATGTCAGTGAGTTGTTTGTGTCTCATACAGATGTAGTGGACAAATACCTTGTTTTTTCCTTACATAGAAGCCCAACATTTTGTGTAGAGTAAATCCCATCAACACACAAATGAATTGAGAAGCGACTGCTCTGATAAAATGATTTTCTTAAAAAAAAAAAGAAAAGAAAAGAATAAGTATCCATCTTTCAAGGACACAGCTGGGAAAATTTTCAGAGTAACTTGTGCGAGTTACGGCTGCAAATCTCATTAACAGTAATGGAATTTTGAACGTAACAACTAGCACATTGATTTGAACATTTTCCCAACATGTACATTTTATTTTTAGAAAAGCATTTCTTTCAGAGCAGTGAGAGTTCAGAAAACTTTGTATTTCTACCAAGTCTGACATTATATATGGAAGTTTCTTTCATTAAAATGAAATTACTAAAACACTCAAAATGAGACCACAAAAGGTCTTTCTAATATTTTACCAAACAGTAAAACATTAAAATAAGATGTACCGTGGTCTCTTTCTCATAAACTTATGTATTATTTTTTAAATCTATGCATTTACTAGGTGCATTTATTTACCAAAATAAATCTTTCATTCTCAGAAAATATTTATAATCGAATTTGGGGAAAGTGCATGGGGGAAAAAAAAGTTCGCAATTCTGCTGTTTAAAAACTAGCAAACATCACATAGAAGAGAACATAGCTTAATATCCCCAACATACTAATTGTAGTAGAGTCTGTTAATCCTCTCCCAGTATCTATCTGTTCTTCCTTCCCCAGTTTTATCTGGGCATGTGACTTCCAGGATACAGACTGTATTTACACATTCTCTTGTAGCTAGGTATGGCCATCTCAGTCACGGTCAATGAAAACAAAACACCAAGTGTTAAGTAGCAACTAATGAATAAACAGTATAAACCTCTCCTGGTATCCCTTCCTCCAGACCACTCTTAAAAGAAATGATGTCGCCATCTACAATGATGGTATTGAGACTGGACAAATTTTAGAGAACAGTATTTTTAAATGCCCAGGTGGGCGTGATCATCACTGCTTATAAAACAGCATAAACTATTGTGTTGTGTGGTATTGTGTTATATTGCATTTCATTTTAAGTGAAAGCATTTTAATTTTGTGTTGCATTTCTTTCCCTGCTTGAAGTTTAAATGATTTAAATGAACATTTATGGGGAAAATTGGGACAACACAGGAAAGAATTAGGCAGAAATGAACAACTCTAGGAGAGGAATTCAGACAGTGTTCTATTTTCAGGGAAAATAGCCTAACAATAACAAAAAGGAAATCAACAATAACAAAGGCATTTTTGGTATGTTGAGGTAATTATTTTTAAAAACTTTAAAAAATGAAATCAGCCTCTATTTGAATTTCAACTCCAAGTCTGAAGAGTAAAGGAGAATTTCTCCTAAATTATAGCCTGAGCTACATATGTCATGGTGGTCTTTATTTCCTATTGCCAAAATAACACTATTAAGTTTGAGTATAAAATACATGGATAAATTATCTTAGGTTTTGCTCTACCTTCACTTCACCTCTTCTCATGTTAAGGACCATTTTAAAAATTGTTTAAATTCAATTAGCCTACATATAGTACATCATTATTTTCAGGTGTAGTGTTCAATAATTTATCAGTTGTGTAGGACCATGTTTAAATAAAACTCATTTATAATTTTTCCCTCTTTTTTACAAATAAATGTGGGCAAGCTTTTCAATAGTAAGCAAGAGCACTGAGACTTCTAGTGCACACACACACACAAATAATGGAACGGAATTAATGGAAGAATTAATGTGAGATTGACAAGTTCAAGTGAAATTAGCAATATAATAGTCAAAGGATTAGTCCTGTGTGAGATTACTGCCACACTGAAAATCTCAGTCATATTTAATAATATTTGCCTTTAAATTTAATGGATTACATTCCTAAACCTGTGTTTCATATAAAACCAAACTAAATACTGAGTCATCAAAAATATGCACAGATGAGACATTCTACTGGAAACAGAATACAGCGTGTAAATAAATTGACTCTGCTTTAGAAAGATAAACATGATATTTAAAAGTATCTTAAAGTCCAGATAAGGACCAAAATATTTTTCCAAAGGCATCTTTTGCTAATTGCGATGAACATCTAAATGTTTTCTGGACAAACATGGCCTAAATGGGGGGGAAAATGCGGTCATGTTTCTTTTTGAGTTTGTAATTACCAACAACAAATATTTTTTGAGTCTCCTCTGTGCATGGCAGTATGGTAATAATGATCAGCTCACTGACCGCCATCTAAATGTCCAATGCTAAATTAAGTTTCTCTGATTTATGTTCATTGCTTTATTTGTGCCCTGGCTCATCTGTTCTTACAAGCTGCTCTTGTGGTGCTCCTACCGGCAAATTATGTGACAGTACCAACCTGGTGTTAATTTACTGAACTCTGCGCCACCAACAAAACACTTCTCAGTTTATATATATATATATATATCTCCCCATTATTGTTTTTCTACCTCCCTTTGTCTCTTAAGTGAGCACTGCCAAGCCCATGATATATCTGGAGTAATTAAAAAACAAATAAAGCAACTCAACTTTACACTTTTCCATCTGTTGGTCTGGGCTACTTTACATCCTTTCCACACCCTGGTGAAATCTATAAAACTTCCACTTAGTCACTAAATTCAGTTGGCCTAGGATAAAGCAATCCTCTACACTACTACTTAGAAAATCTTTTAAAACATCAATTAGAAGAGGTCACTTACTAATTAAATGTTCTTTAATGGATCCTAAAGATTAAATTCAAAATCCTCCTTTATGTCTGAATCATCCTTTACCCTGTGGCTTGTTTCCTATTGCTCCATTCTATGTATTACACACTTAGGTCACACAAACTGAAGTCCCCAGAACCTGTCACACCACCGCCCTTCCCAATGCATGTGTGTGCTTTAGCCCTTCCTTCATCTGGCTCAACTTCTGTTAAGGTTTGGAAACTCAGTCTCTGTCCCTCCTCCTATTCAAGTCCTTACTCCAGTTTATGAAGAAATGCTCTACTTCTTTTCCTATAATACCTAGTGGCTATGAATAAAATGCATCACACTTTTTTTTGAATGATCTATTTACTTCTCTATCTCTCTGACCAGACTATAGGCTTCATGAAGCCAGCAACAGGTCTTTGTGACTTTACAGCTATAAGCTCCTGAAATATGTGCACTATGTTTCTCTACTGCTATAACCCAAGAACGTAACACAACTGGTCTTTTATGCAGTTATGCTCAATAAAAATATTTGGATGTATGAGTAAATAAAAAGATGAGCAAATAATGTATCTCCAAGCCAAACTTTTGTCTGTAGTCCTTAGTCCTTTTCTTATAATCTTTTCAACATATTACAAATGCTAATTTCTTCTCCTAATTGTTTTTAGGTATTTAAGTCCAAGCACATGGAAAATTCTATTAGCAGAGACTTTTCTTTACTTAATATTAATATTTTATGAGGCCATAAACAGCTAATATTCAGTAATTTCTACTTAAGATAATCTTCCTCTCCAAGCTCAGACGACCCAAATGGAGATCAGTGAATTATCTGAAATGTCCACATCTCTGTGCCAAATTTCAAATGATATTTTTATTAAAACCATGCTATTCTATTATTCTGCACAGGAGATTAAATTATATAAAACCTTCCTGTATCTTACATTTTCAACTTTTGTAAATAACTCTATCAAGTGTTCTCAAGATCAGAGTTAAAGAAGTTGAAAATCAAACAGCCATCATTTTTCATCACAGATAACTATTCAATAGTGTTCAGTTGGCTCAAAATAAGAAAAGACTAAAAAATGAATAATATAATACAAATATCTCTGTTGGGATAATTCGAAAGCATACCAACTCTTTGCTTTCAGCCACATAAGTGGTTTTCACATTTAATATGCTGCCCTTAAATCGTTCCAAGGAAGGGGATAGTCCAGTGATTAGAGAATTGGTACTCTAACCTGGCGGGGAGACAGGAGGATCATACGAAGTCCATTTATGTGGCTAGGATCTAATCAATCATGCCTAAATCATAAAGTCCCTGTAAAAACTTTCAAATAACAATGTTCAGGAGCCTCCTGGTGTGAATACATAATGAGCAGGGAGATTGTCATGTCAGAAGATGTCATGGGAGCTCTGTGCCCCTCTCCCCCACCACACTTCTTTTTATGGATCTCTTTCATTTGGCTGTTTTTTGCATTGTAACCTTCATTATAATATGGTTGGAATCATAGTATAGAGCTTTCCTGAGTTCTATGATGCATTCTAGCCAATTTTCTAACCTGCAGGGGGTCTTGGGAGTTCCCATATTTATAGTTAGCTAGGCCAAAATGTGGGTTACTTGGTGATCCTTGAGACTTTTGGAAGACATCTGAAGTGGTGACAGTCTTGGGAAACTGAGCCCTACCTTGTGGGTCTGTGCTGACTCCTGAAAATTAGCATCAGAATTGGATTAAATTGTAGGACACCCAGTTGGAGTCAGAGAGTTGGTAATGAAAACACCATTTATGGTTAGGCAAGTAGAGGTGATTTTCTGTCACTTGTAACTAAAAAGAATCTAACTCTTGATCATTCATAATTTAATGTTAATTTAAACCCATTTATTTTATTTTCTAAGGGTATTTCTATTTCATCCTTCTGTAAGCCAAGATCCCTTTTAGATTGCATACAATTAAAAAAAAATGTTAATGCTTGTGATGCTTTAAAAACATTTGTTAAAAGCTGTTAGTTTCTTTTTTTGAAAACATTTAGAACGCATGATGATCATAATGTTCATTTTGTTGAGAAAAATTGACAGCCATCAGCAATGTTTTTTGTTGTTGTTTTGTTTTTTTTGTTTACATTCTCACAAAACTTGTTTGGGATGACAAAAATTCTTCCCTTGACCAAACTCCATCAGGCTTGGTTATAATCTTTTTGGCTCCAGTGTTCTCTGAATTGCCCAATTTTAGCAAGAATCTTGCTAAGTCTGATTTATTAGAACCCCCCAACCTCCATATCTGATTACACCTTGATATCTAATCAGGTTCCTCCTCCTGCACCATCCCTCCAGGTGATGTCTGACCATCCTGGCCTACCTTTGATAAGAATCCTGTTAAGCTGATTTAACCAGAGGACCTTCTTACCTCTGATGCTTCCTTTTAATCATTTTCCATCCACCCTACTCCTTAGCTTTAAATTTCCACTTGCCAGTGTCATATTTGGAGTGAGTCCATTCTCTCTCCCCCAGTGACAGACTTCATTCCAGTGGTCTCTACACCTATTGTTCTGTCCACAGTTGAATAAAGTCTCTTTTATTGCCTTCAACAAGTATCATGACTTTTTTTTTTTTTTTTTTGTCTTTAACAGGGGAACTTGACTTACATGACTTAATGATCAAGTGGAATAAGTGTTCAGACTGACAAATCTATCAAAGTTCAGCCTGATGGCTACTTGGTTAATATGGATAATGACCTATATGAAAAACATAACAATATGTCTAAGAGGTATCATAGGTCAGAGACTGTTCAACAAACCTTACCGGAGTGCAGTGAGTTCCACATGAGGTAGAGACTCACAAAGCACTGATCTATATTCACGCACCCATGCATGGACCTTGATTTTCACTGCCTTCATCACATACTGGACTCACCTCTTCTAGTTCCTACCTTTCCTACTTGTCAGTGCCAGATTACCTCTCCCAAAATCGTAGAGAGCCACACTTGGGAAGACAATCTGGAAAAAAGACTGAACTTTTGACATTATACTAATAAATACACAGATTGCCCCTGAATGTTGAGTGTGTGTGTTTTAACCTGTTGGCATTATGTAAGGAAAAATGCAACTCTGTCTCATTAGAATTATATGCAGAATTTCAGGGATCCTGTTGTTTTTGTTTTTGTTTCCTATTTCTCCTAATTATAGTTATCTTTGTGTTTCTACTTTTCCTCTTTTCTCTTTCTCAAAATCACTTTCTCATAATTATTGTCTTGCATTCCCTCAACCTTTCTCTTTCCTCCTTTTGTGTCCTCCAGCATCCCTTTAAAATGTGCTCTCTTTCTTGCATCATCAAAGCCAGGACTGTCTTACTGCTTTTCTAATAATGCTGTGGCATTCGAAAAGTATTTGATGTGTTTGGCTATTGTATATAAACCACACATCTGCTGTGTGCAGCATAGCTCCCAATATCCCTGGGAGCACAGTTGTTTTGTTTTTGTGTTTTTTTTTCAAGAAATTCTGTCATATTAAAAGGCAAAAACAATATCATCAATCATAGGAAGCAGATCTGCCTACCTTTGCAGCTGCATGACAAAAATATCTCTGCACACATCTTTTATTTGTACCTATCCAGCAAGGAAAGAATTCACCATATGCGATCCCCGAAAGTCTACTTTCTATTATTTTAAGTTGATTTGTTTTTCAGCCTCTCTGCTTTAGGTATCCTTTTTTCTTATCCACCTTAGTTGTCCAGGGTTTTCCAGAATATTATTCACGTTCAGTGACTGAATAATTAAATTCTCTCTGCAAATTATTTCTGTTGCCTCAACTCTACATTTATGTGATAAAACTTGTATAATTACTTGCAGAATAAAAAACACAGGGCTCTTTCCCTTTCTACAGGTGGGACCTTCTGGATATTAGTATATAGGGTATAGCAGTAATTCCTCAGAGTAGCTTAATAGACAGGAGACATTAGGATGGATATTCTTCTCCCCAGAGAATTTTTGCCTTCTCTCTTCCTGGATAACAATTTGAAAGTTTAGCCCTTTAACATAGCTTGAATCCAAACCTCGCATGTTGATGGATTTGGGGAAAAAACAACCAACCAACCAAACAAACAAACAAGTTAATTTGTTACCTTTCTGTTTCTGCCTCTCTCCCTCTCTCTCACATTCATATACACAGAAGAGGGATTCAGGTTTTCCCTGTACAGACTATTTTTCATTTGTCTCTCCAGATCTACCTCCCACACTCTTCCTTCTCCTCCTGTTTCTACCTCAGAAGGTTGATCTACACAAAGGGCTTTCTTGGTCTAGCTTCTGATTAATTTAAACAAGTGCAGAACCCTTTTAAAAGATCAGAGGAAGAAAGGAAGAAGAGAGACTATAATCTCACTTCCTATAAGGTCAAGCTGGGTATATCTCACTCTTGAAGGTGGACCTCTCCACTCTGTTCTCTCTTTCTTATCTTAGAAATCATTATCTCTTCTTATGACTGATGGTTGGTAATAACTTCCCTGTTACCAACCATGGGAGAGTGCTCTGTCCCTTGTGATTTTCCAGCCCTCTACCACACTTTGTTAATAGTTCCTTTGTTAAATTCTCTTCGAATTATCTTAAGTTGACTATTTCTGGGACCTTGACTGATCGATTCCATCTAAAAATTATTTCTAAGGAAAGTCACCATAGATACTACAAGTCCTTATAAAGGCTCTACACGTTTACCAAATGATCTCATTTAGTGCTAGCTCCGAACACTTACATAAGTTACTAACACACTCTTTACAAACACAATAATAAAAGCCAACAGACTTTAACATGGACTTAATCATAAGCATATGCTTTGCTTATTGCAAGGTTTGTCAAGTTTTTAAAAGATACTTTAAGACATACATTAAATAGTTATCTTGTGTAGATTATGGATAGCAAATGGACACTTTAAGCTTGCATCAAAATTTCCAGAGCCAAAATCAAGTCAAAAAGTGCTATAATATCTCTAACAACTTAAATAGATGTGAAGATGTGCTCTGGGAAAATCATGTTAAATGATTCAAGTGGCTTCGCTTACAGCAAGATTCTGAAGTCAAAGATATATGTGAGTACTTTGAATAAAAGTTCCACTGAAATGTGAGAATAGAAATCAAATATCAATTCCCAATAAATGGATTTTATAAAATATACTAATTATAATGGTATAAAATATACTATATTGAATTGATAAATAAATATTGTAAGATGACATTTAACCATGCCAAGAACAGTTTTAAGACTTTAACTTTTCAAAATCGTGAAAACATATGAAAAATATTTTGTACTGAAAAAATGTAGCTCAATTTACAACCACTTTATAATCAGGGATATGGGTTCTGTTCCTCCCAAACATACTTTCTCAATGAATTTTAGACTCATTACTAGGATAAGGGCTAGGGTTAGGATTAGGGTTAAATGCTAGGTTTAGGGGAAAAAAAAAAAAAGTTAGGGTTAGGGCTAGGGTTAGGGTCAAGGTTAGAAGTTAGTTTTTGTTTATTTATTTTCTTTCCTTTGATTCCCTATCTTTAGTAAAGGGCTTGTAACCATGTCCATTTGGGGGTGTGTGTGTGGCATTTCTACTGGCAGCAACCAAAGGCACAAGAATATTTTAAGTGCTGTTCCCAGCAGAACAACTGTCTGAGTCCTGCACAGTCCATGCTTTAGTATCGGGATGTCAGCTAAAGCCTGTAGGGGATAGTGGTTAGGGTTAAAGTTACGACGAGGATTAGGTATCCTTCTTAGACTGCTAGTAGTACCCCCTTCTTGTCTCAGATTTTTATTTTCCCTTTCATTGACTGACTTCCCATGCTTTACCATCTTCAACTTTTACCTGCATTTTTTTCAGTTCTGTTCTCAATATTCCAGGTTAATTACTTTAAAAAAAAATGCATTGAGCTTATTTTAGCTAATATCGAATTCTTCTCTTCTCTGAATTTCAAATCCAATATTTATATCTAATTTTGTAATGAGTCTTCTGAGGAAGAGAGTTATGAGTGTTTACTTTTCATGAATTGAGTTTTTACTAAGCTTATTAAATTATAAAATGTGGTAAATAGTGTCACATTTGAAGTTCTATTTGTGTCCCTGTGGATTAACACACAGAGAGCATGGAGGAGCCTAACTTAGTAAATTAGTGAAGAAACTAACAAATTTTTTCTCTTACTGTCAGAGCAACATCAGGCATCATGCTCAAAATTCTAATTATCTTATATCACATTATCTGTCATTTTCATCCTTAAAGTAGGTTGCTACACCCTTAAAATACATTTATTAAAATGGGTTTATTATGGTATGTAACTGTGTAGCTAAAAAAAATCTAATTAGTTCTTCTTACCATTAGAAATAGTCATAATGAAAATGCTTTTCTCATCCTATTTTCATATTCCTAATATGTATATTTAACAACATAAATGTTGAATATGAAATATATTTGCAGTAGCACCTGATGCCATAACTGGAAGAGGCCTTTAGCGAATCAGAGACTATTTCAAACATGACAAGAAATCAAGAGGAAGAGTGTTTGGGTGTTCAGTCCTAGGAGCTCTAATCAATCAGCTTTGTTCCCACATTTACCAATGCAAGATTCAAGAACGAAGGATAAGTAGGAAATCTTGGAAAGGTTGGGGGATGACCTCAGAAGATTGAGTAGCAGAGTGAAATCATTCACATTTCAGTAAATGCTAACCTGGGCATCAAAGCACACCCCTTTAAGAGGAAAACACCTTCCAAACGATGTAGAGTTCGGAAGAAAATTACTAGATATTTTCAGCAAAACGAAAATGTATGATCAAGGTTGATCTTTTGATATTCAATCGAAGTGCAAGAAAAAAAAGTGTCTTCAGATAGTTCAACAAACTTCTCAGTGTATAATTTTCATAGTGCTGGTGATTTCATATGTAATGGAGAATGGCAAGAGTAATGCATGGGAAAAAATTATATTCTTTTACAGGAATAGGTTTGCACTTTATTCCTGATCACTATTAAACCAACAGAACAGTTACATATTACTAAAACAATAGGAACTAATATCATAAGCAAAGAAAACAGACAATAGCAACAATAATTAAAAAAAACAAAACACTGATGTCACTGTATTTCCAAATCCTCCTAAGCAAACAAACAAAAATGATTCAAGTAGAAATACATATTAGTACTTGAACCTGAGAAAAAGGAATGGTAGAATCATGTTGCATTTAGTTTAATTCCAAGTGGATTCCTGAACACCTGTCTATAAAAATATTTTGTTTGGTGATAGTGTTTTTGCTGCTACACATGTCTTCTCTCCCTTGTGTATTGTCACACAGTGTAAATACACAAATCATGTCTATCTTTTAACTTACTGCATGGACTTCCCTACCAGTATTTTATCTATGTAACGTTCCACAAAATGTTCTAAGATACAGATATATTCTAAGTTGTATCTGTTTCAGAGCAGGTAATACTGTCTTTATAGATTGGCAATTTATAACAAAATTGATCTGCACTTCATTAACGCTTTTAATAATGTGAAGATAAGTAGGGAAAAATAGGTTATACCAGGAAAGTGGAGATATCAGAAGAATAACTATCATGTAAATTATTTTCATGACAATGAAACCCATAATAATTCTCTTTCTTCTAGGGTTGTAATAAGATGAAATATGATAATGGGCAAAAGCACTTAGAAAAGCATTTGCACTTAGTAAGTGCTCAATAAGAATCAGCTATTATCATTTTCATTATTGTTATTGTTAGTCTCATATTTATAGCACATCTTGGGCTGCTTTCATCCATTTATTCAGAAGACATACATCAGATAACTATGAATTACCAGGCGCTATATTAGGGACTAGTAAATTTTCTTAGTTTATGAAGATACAGGGACATATATAAGACAACAAAGGATGGATAAGTACTCTCAGAGAGGTAGTACAGGGTACCATGAGAGCACCAAGGAAAGCTACCCAAATGGGATGGGGCATGAGGGCGGTTGTGGAAAGAGTAAGTAAACTGGACAGAGAATGCTTTTTATATCAAGTAAAACTGAGCCATATGCCCTATGACTAACACGATATCGTTCTCCTAGTCTTCCCCATCCCGTTTGAATCTAGAGCCTTGATTCTATTAGACTCAGATAAGTGAGCATTCAGCTGGGGTAGATACAGTCAGAGTTCCCGCACAAACAGAGATACCATCAAAAACTGGGTAGAGAAGTATATTGACTAGAGAGGAGATCCAAGGACAATTTAGGCTCCTTTGCCTGCTTCAGTTTCTTTTGGCAATGCTACATGCTTATTTTTTTTTTTTAATGGGTGTCTAGACAGAAATGAGATAAAGTTGATTATAAGAAGAATATAAATGAACTTTTCAGTGCTTTTATTTTGAAAGCTAACAATTTCGAGACCTATTAAGGGCAGTGTGACAAGAGAAAGGCTTTGATGTATAGAAAAGGAATGTTCCTGAAGAGTCTGATAGAGAAAAAAAAAAAAAAGCCTACATAAAGTATCTTCATTTCCACTAATGGAGTTATGCTTCAACAGAAAATAAAAGAAAGAAAAAGTTCCCAGTTTATAAAGCAATTTCATGCACATAAATTTTTGAAGACACGTCGCAAAGATGCTTGATATTATAGTAAAATGTTCACAATTAACCATATTCCTTTTATTCAAATGCCATTACAGCTTATGGAAGAAATTCATTTATATCAAAGTTTTTAAGTATATCGTTATGCCTCCTTATATTAGACCCACACTAGTCATGCTTTCCATAGAATATCATCTAATAGCACATAATCTGTTAGAAAACTTTTCCTCATAATGTGGAATGATTAAAACAAACAAGAAAATAATTATATTCTAGCAATTTTGATGATCCCATCAAGATAATGTTTAAATATTTATGAGCTAACAAGGTCCGAAGTTTTCATAAATTTGCAAAGTTTTCATTCTACTTCAAACAGTGTAACAGTCTGCATGTGTCCCATAGGACCATTGGTTTATATTTTCTTATTGCACTGCTGCTACCATATGTATTTAATTCTTTTCTCCTTTTTCTCTTTTCTTCTCTTCTTATCCCTTCCCTTCCTTTCCTTTCCTTTTTCTTTTTCTTTTTCCTTTGCAGTCATAGGACACTAGAACTTTACAGAAGACAGAAGGTTTTCAGTTGATCCTACGATCCTCATCTTCTCCCGACCATTGACGTTTCCTTCACTTCCTGTAGTACTTATCAATTTCTCTTTATTTACTACAAATGTCTTTTTCACCCTTTCTTTTCTACTGTTTTTTGTTTAAAATTTATTTATTTATTTATTTGAGAGAGAGAAAGAGAGAGATAGGAAGAACAGAAGGAGAGGGACAAGCAGCCTCCCTGCTGATTGCAGAGCCCCAAGACACCAGTGCAGGGCTGGGTTTCACAACCCTGAGATCAGCCAGAGCTGAAATCAAGTGGAGGCTTAACTGACGGAGCCACCCAGGCTCCCCTCGCCCTTTCTTTTAAATGGAAGGAGGGCGATGTGTTTCTGTCCCTATACAAGCACTTAAAGAAATATGAAGTAGAAAATTATTTGTCATGAAATATGAAAATCCAGGTTTCAGTTAATATATTATTTATTCATAGATGATCCTAAAAGAAATTCATGTTTTCAGTCACACATCCCTCCTCTGTAAGGCTACGATCTCACAAGGTTGAAAAAGGATCATTTCTAAAAATGCAAGTGAAAGTACTTAAAGATCAAACTACGGGTTGTTTACTTCTGGTTTGGCAGCACAGTTTTGAAATATTACAATGTTTCATTCTTGTATTTACTGATCCACTTAGTTCTCCTCTTCACTCTCCCCCATTCTCCTAAATCAGGCACTTTTTTAGGCTGTTCAGTATCATGATGGAAAATACATGTTCAAACATTAGAACAAATGAAGTTTTCTCAAGTTTCAGATTTTAAAAGCTTGGCCTCAGGAGAAAATAAAATAAAATAAAATAAAAGCCTGGGAGCGGGGGTACTGAAACAAAAGATTTGGAAAGAAACATGAGGGGGTGTAGTGGGGAGTTTAGACACAGCCGTAAGAAGAAAAATTTTCGAGTAGGAAAGAGAAAGGAAGCGGAGAGGCTAGTCATCTGTTGAATCACAGGCAAACAAGATCTTGAGCAAACTCTACCTAAGTAGCTCCTGGGGCTACGAGAAGCCCCTAACGTAGACGAGGCAACATATTCAGTCTAGGAAGAGAGAGTGTTAGGAGGGCCCTTCAGATTCTGTGTTTCCCAACCTGGCTCAAGAGCTGCAGGATGGTACATAGGCCTGAATTACTTGCATTCTGGAATAGTATGTGGTTTTATAATACAAATAGTATATACATACATATCTACAAACAATGTCTGTAATATACATTAGCAATTAACTTCAGCTGTGGAGATAGGACAGAAGTTATTACATTTTCCATATATATTTGTACATTATTTCTTGCATCTCACCTAATGGGAAAGACATCCCTCCAGCCGCATAGGCCAAAGCCTTGTAGAAGTCCTTGATGCTTTTCTTTCTCTTTTCCTTCTGCCTCCAAACTATGAAAAAATTCCACTGGCTATCCTAGGCAATCAAATGCAATTTCTTCTTACCAACTCTGTGCCAGCACATACTAAAAGCCACCATTATCTCTTTTCTATAATATTGCATTAACTTTTCTACCTCCCAAAGAGTAACTAGAATTATCTTCTAAATGCATAAAGCAGATCATGTCAGCCTTCTGCTGGAAATCCTCCAAAGCTTCCCAACTGACTCATTCTAAAAGCTGAAACTTCTAAGCTAGCTTCCTAGGCTTTATGCAACCAGGTCATGTTATCCTTTGATTTCATCTACGTCTTTCCATATCTTACACCCTCTCCTTCTACCCACACCAGATAACCTTACTCTCTTTTAAGCAGCAAGTACATTCGTGCCTAGCCTTTGCACTGGTCTTACTCTTTACTCTGTATTCTTCAGACAATATCCTCTTCGCCTGTGCCCTTGACAGCTTCAGTTTGTCCAAATGTCAATTTACCAATAAGGCCTTACCTTATTTCATTAAAAATAGCAAAAAAAAAAAAAAAAAATGTGTGGGGCAATACCTCCACCTACAGGTATGTCTTGACCTCATTCCCCGTGTTGTCTTCATGGTACCCATCACTTTCAAATGTAACTATACCATCTCCGTCTCCTCATTTTGCTGTGTTGTTGTCTTCCTGCACTAGGATATATGTTCAGAGCATATGGGCTTTGCCTCTTTCATTCATCATATATACCAATAAAACAGAAGCCCCTGAAACACAGCTTGGCCTACTGTAGTTGCCTAATAATTTTTTTTTTTTTGCAAGTCAATGAATATAGAATTTTAATATTTTTTTAAAATTATGTCTTGTAACTTAAAGCATCTCTTTTTTTCTTAAAATCATGCCTGCAATATTTCAATAAATGCTTTAAAATCTCCTTTCAAGTGATTTTAATCTTTTTGTTTAAATTGCTTCCACCCTCAAGCTGCCCTGTTGTGCTGTTCAGTGTAGGAATTCCATGTCTGACTTTGTAAGAATAAGACTTGTAGAATATTCACCCAATACAAGGAAGGTTGTGAATTCCCTTTTATACCAGGATCAATAACCATCTGAATTGGACAGATTAAATTAGCCACAGGCTGGTTTGGAGGCAGGAGGATAGATGGACAGCTTCTGCGAGTCTCTTGTAGTTCTATACAAAGTGTTTGTTAAAGTTTCAATGAGAAAAAAAGGCACGAAAATGCAAAGGTAAACATTCTGCTCTAAAGTGATAGAGACAAATGGCCTTCTACAGCACAAACCTTTTCAGAGATGGTATAGATCATCTGCATTATGTTTTGTGTTGCCTGTGAAAAGGATATGTGGAAAAAGGCACTATTTGAAATTCAGTTCCAATATCATGTTGGTTGAAAAGCTGTGCTTCTTAGTAAATCCAACCAAATACACTGACATTTTCGGAGTGCATCTGATACATTTCAATAATTAATTCTTAAGTCAAGAAAGAGTCAAGAAATCAGATGAAGAAGCACAGTAGTCTGAAAATTGCCAGTGGGAAGGAAAAAAAAAAATCAGCCATAGATAGAACCTTTTCAAGCTGAAAAGAGGTCAGTGGGATACCACTGGGAACAGGGATGAAGCTTCTGGGGTTTTATTATTGTTATTTACATAAACCACCCAGAGAGTAACGTGAGCTGCTCAGGCCGTAACTTTGCAGAAATTGGTAGACTTGGAAAAAGAAAAATGCAATCACATCGTAGAAAGAACTAAATCAATGAAGGGTGTATATAACAAGCAGTCAGAGGGAAAAAAATCTCAGACGAAAATATATTCTTTTAAAGAAAACAGATTGGAGCTGGATAGGAACTCCAGCACACCTCCACCAGGAAGTGTAATCTATATTCCATAGATGGCCTTCACCTTTGGATCCGTGCCACTGGGTTGCCAACTGGAACACTGGAATTATATTTGTAGTTAAATATTTTTTAATGTGGAAAAGATAAGTTTCAAATAGATTTCAGACATGATATAATTGCTACTAAGAAAAACCAACATAAATTTCAAAGGCTCCGTTTTGCAAAAATATGTTTCATGATGTCTCAGGTTATGTTTCCTTTCTGCTCCTAAATTATTACTCTCTCAAATACTGTCAATAAAAACCACAACTGAAATAAAATTTATAATTTAAGTCGCTGACAGTTAACTTAAAAATATCAATTCAACTTAATTTATCATCTATTTTTTAAGGGTTTATCATGTGTTTTTTTAGAATGGAGAGACAGACACAACCAGATCATTATATTTAGTGATCTATTAAGAATATTTTTTGAGAGAGCAAGCACAGAGGGAGAGGGCAGAGGGAGAAGCAGACTCCCCGCTGAACAGAGAGCCTGACTTGGGCTTGATCCAGGGATCCTGGGATCATGACTTGAGTTAAGGCAGACGCTTAACCGACCAAGCCACCCTGGCACCCATCGAGAATATTTTTTATAGTGGATTTCAACACAAGGTCTCGGGAAAGGTTAACATACATAGAAAGATATGCATAGTATCTATAGTATGCTTTATCAGGTATAATTCACACACTGGAAATAAAAGAATACCTCTATAGGTAAATGCCCATGAGTTGGTATAGGAACCGCTAGATGACACTGTCATAATGTTGGTTCTGATCAACAGAGCCTTTAACATGGAAAATAAAATAAAAATATACTTATTTTAAAATTTATGAAAATGTCAGTGTGGACTCTTGTATTCTATAATCTGGTAATAAAAAACAAGAAAGTGTTAGATACTGTTAGACAAAGCCCTTTATATTCCTAGTGGATAGACCAGTGCTTAACACATAATAGGTAGTCAATTTACTGAAAAACATTATCTGATATCCCTAAAATTTTTAAACAAGTAATAATTTGTAAAAAGAAGTGTTTTAGATTTAGAAATTCACTGCATACTTTCTTATAATTCAAATGATTTATGAAATAGTGGCTTCCAATTGTCTCTGTTGTCTACAAGACTTTTAAAAAAAGTAAAATTATATGTACTTTACTTCCAATGTTTATTGTCTAACTGAGTGAAAGAGTAAAATACACAACTCAAATGGGTGGAGTATCAAGTATATTAGATTTTTAAATCTCAGCTTGAGTAATATAAGGTGATAGTGGCATAGATAGGAATTTTCCTGTGAGAGATAATTTGTTATTTAGTAATGAAATACCAAATATTCACTCTTATTTTTTTCTCCTGGGGAATATAAATTATCCTAAAACAGGAGCAACTGACTTCACCACTAATGCACTTACCAATTATATAGAGAAATTATATAGAGAAATTTCAAAAATATAAGCAGGGCAGCTGTTGGCTGAATTTATATCTCCTTACGCTAAACTAAATGATGATACTGAACATTTTAGATGCTCACTTCAGGTCAAGTGGTTGACAATTTCAACTTTTTCTTTGCTTAGGGATATTAATTCCTATAACAGGACTCAACAAAGCACATAGCATGATCTAATTAAGCCCTATAACTCATACTAAGTATCTCAGTAGCTGAGAGACACCTGGAAACATAAAAGTGTCTCAGTTTGTAGAAAGGAAAGAACTATTTCCTGGACAAGAATTACTGATGGGTATTTATACTATTCTGTAAAAATCCACTAGACCAGATGAGCATAGAGTTGAGCTCTGAATATAGAGAATATGATTAAAAAGGGAACATAGAAATTAACATCAGATGTAAGGAATTAATCAGTGCTATGGAAAATGCAAAACTGCTTTAGAGAGCCAGAAGAGGGTAGGTTCCACATACTTTCTGGTAGGGCTATGGGGCAAATTCCTTGTGCAGGAAAAGAAACACTCATCTAAGGGAGTCAACTAATGTTGTAGGGACTTGAAACTCCTAACTAGGGGTGTAATTGTTATGGTAATTTGAAAACAAACAAACAAACTACTAGGAATCTGTTGGTATACTGATACTAGAAGAAGATGAGTAGGGCTTCATATTGCTGTCCAAGCAAGAAGAAAAAAGGGGGAATAAAGAAGCAAAAAAAAAAAAAAAAAAGAATAAGAAGATAGTGTAACTGATAATGATAATACAAGTATCAAAGTGAGCAAAATTAAAGTATTCAGATAACAAACCTGAAGAACAGTCACTATAGATTGAAACAATGGTAACCTAAAGCAAGCATTTAAATTAGTGTGGGAAAATCTTAGTTATTTGATCCCCACACTGTCAGGAAGAGTTCATTATACCTGATTTATTACTGAAGCTATTGGATCAGATGCTATTATAGCTTTCCCTGGGACAGGCATGCAAAAAGAGCATGCCGTTTAACTATTAGAAGAGTAAAACAGTCTATAATATAAGGTGAGTAGGAGTAACACTTTTTATCTAAAGTTATCACAAAGATAGATTAGCTTACTAGATTTCTTAGAAAATGAAATGTTATTAATCTGGTTACCCATTCCGACTGAATTCCAACTGGAATGTGTACGTAATTAATTATTTTCCTTTAAGCTGTTTGATCTTAATATTAATTGCATTTGGCTATTCTTTCACATCTAATACTATTATTCATAGTAGACCTGTTTCCAAGGTAAAATTAGCTGATTGAGTCCATTTGCAAGAGTAAGAATTATATTTTTTTCATCTCGTATCAGAGATCACATCTGTCCTTTGCATATGACTCTCAATAACTGAAAAAAAAAAAAAGTTTTGAATGCAGACTCGGGTGCCACATATCACAGAATCTGATGAGAACTGACATCACATTGCTAAATTTTGATCTTCTGACATGTCTTCTTTTTTTTTTTTTAATTACCAATAAGAGATTGTCTCAAGAGGTAGATGACATTTTTAAAATATTTTAATTTATTTATTTGAGAGAGAGAGAGTGAGAGAGAGATAGCACAACCCAGGGGAGGGGATAGGAAGAGGGAGTAGCAGACTCCCTACTGAGCAGAGGCCCATGGGGAACTTAATCCCAGGGTCATGGGATCGTGACCTGAGCTCAACACAGTCATGCAGGTGCTAAAGAGGTAAATAATATTTTTTTATTCATACTTAGGCAATTGTTTAAGTTTTATCTATTCTAGTGCTTCCTTACCTGTAACTATACATGCTTTGATATTAAAATTAAAAGTTTTATTATCTTTCAAAATAAAAGCACTTTCTGACACCGTATTCTCTACAATGAGCGCAACTTGCATTTTATATGTATTTCAGTAATTTTATTGTTACCTTATTCATTCCCAGCCACTTTACTATTTCCCCTCAAATTACTTTTTTTCTCTTCCTCAATTATATGCCCAAGTTAATTTCAGATCTGTCATTTATACTTGCACAAACAATTGATGAAGCTGAAGCAGTTATATAATTTTAAAAGGAAACAAATCTCATCTAATTTGTTTAAAACTCAATACAGAAAATATATCTTAGTATTATTCATCTTTCTACCAGTTTTAGATGTAATATGATTGACATCTTAAAATTTACTGCCCATACTCCAAATTCATTTTAAGGTGACACTTCCTTTAACACTACAGAGAATTTTCAACAACAAAAGCAGCATGATTCCATTACCTCAAAATTTGTTTTGGTATGTAAATCACTACTAGTCAAAGTTTAATAACAGAATATAGAAACGGATAATGCAAACTTCTATTGTATTTTGCTATAAGGAAGTCAATGATAATGGGATAATCTAGGGCAAAATTGTAATGTTTATTTTCTTAGGGAACGTTTTTGCAAAAATAATATGTAGTTTCTTAAAATTAGATTATAAAAACATTCATTTTGTTGCTAGTTTATATTAAATCATTGAGAGTGACACATTTGTTAAGATTTTAGATTTGATTCCAAAATATAAAATATACTACTACTATTTTTGACTAGTAACTTACACCTGAATTCAGTAGGTATCTTGGAAATGAATGTGCAAATTATTAAATGTGAATAAATTAATGTGTCGCTAAATGTATTTCTAGGTGCTAGATTTTAAAATAGAACAGTTGCAGTTTATAAGGACAGCTTTCTTTTTGTGTATCTCTTACTAGGCCATGGGTGCATGTGTTTCCTTTACTTTTATTTTAAGAAATGTCCTGAAAATGACTAAGACCTTTAAAATCTTATGATTACTGAGATAGCTATAGAAGAAATGCTCAATAAATACTTATTTTGTCTAATAAATACAGAGTCAGATTATCATGCTGAAATGACCTCTCAGCCATGGCCAATACATTAAATAAGATTTGAGTAAAAAATCCAAAGTATTTGCTGATTCTCCAAAAAGCTTGTAAGGAATTTTAAAATCTATGTATCTATCTTCAGCTGTATAGCTACATTTCACCTAAATCTAAATTTATTCCTCACATATATGACAAAGAAACTATTTCATGCAGGAAAAGTAACTTTTTATTTGCAGAGAAGCGAATTCAAAGTTTTTAATGAGTCGAACATCAGATTGCATAGAAACATCTATCTCTATTTCCAGGGGAAGTATATCCTAATATACACAAATATTAACTCTCTGATCCCTCAGCTTCTATTTGAATACACTACCACAAATGAGTTGAACCTGCATTGTGAATACATATTATTGGGATTCCCAAACTCTGGTTAAGCAGCCAAGAGATTTGACACTCCTTCCCAAGCTGACTTCTGGTTGAGATGGAAAATAATTACTTCATGGACTATTTGGTGATTGTTCAACACTGTCCAAACAGTATTCTTGCCTTGTATCTAGACAGCATGTTTAAATGAACCCAGTGCCCATCAGATGATTGTCTCATTTTGGAGAAAATATTATATGGAAAAAAATCTGGTATCCTACTCTACCATTAGGTGGCTTTTGTTTGGCCAGCATGGGAAAACACCAAAGTGCTAAGTTAAATTAATAAACTTTTAAATTAATAAACCACATATATTATTAACACTTTGATGTTACTAAAATAACCTCAAATTGAATTCTAGGGAAAAAAATCAAATTTATAATTAACCTTTAATCTGCTACGTCCAAAACAGAGCAAGATGTGCGTTTTTTATGTGACGTATAGTGTGTTTTTCTTGATTATTTATTTATTTATTTATTTTTTAGTTTCCTGGGTTGCCTGGGTAGCTCAGTCAGTTAAGTGTCTGACTCCAGATTTTGGCTCAGATGACGATATCAGGGGTTTTTTAGATCAAGCCCCATATCGGACCAAATGCTCAGCAGGGAGTCTGCTTGAGATTATTTCTCCTTTTCTCTTTGCCCCTCCCCCTGCTTGTGCTAATGCACTCTCTCTCTCTTTTAAGTAAATAAATAAGTGGGTCTTTAAGGTTTCCTCCCTCTGAAGTATTTAGGCATATTTGGATACACTACCACAAACTAGTTGCACCTGAACTGTGAATATGTATTATTTGGATTCCCAAACTCTGATTAAGCAGCCAAGAGATCTGAAACTATCCACTTAAAGCATTGCATGTTCATGGATTAGAAGAATAAACATTGTTAAAACTATTCTTTCAATACCATCCCAATCAAAGTTCCATGGACATTTTTTAAAGTGCTGAAACAGACAATCCTAATTTTTATGGAACCAGAAAAGAACCCAAATTGCTAAGGAAATGTGGAAAGAGAATAACAAAGCTGGGGCATCATGTTACCTGATTTCAAGCTTTACTACAAGGCTGTGATCACCAGGACAGCGTGGTAGTAGCACAAAAACAGACACATAGACCAATGGAACAGAGTTGAGAGCAATGGTGGTCAAATAATCTTTGACAAAGCAGGAAAAAATATCCAATGGAAAAAAAGACAATCTCTTCAATGAACGGTGCTGGGAAAACTGGACACCTATGTATAGAAAAATGAATCTTGACCATTCTCTACACCATACACAAAAGATAAATTCCAAATGGATAAAAGACCTCAACATGAGGCAGGAATCTATCAAATCCTAGAAGAGAGCATAGGCAGTAACCTCTTCGACATCAGCAACAGCAATTTCTTTCAAGATATGTCTCCAAAGGCAAAGAAAGCAAAAGTGAAAATGAACTTTTGGGACTTCATCAAGATCAAAAGCTTCTGCATAGGAAAGGAAATGGTCAAAAACAAACAAACAAACAAACAAAAAAACAAAAAACAAACAAACAGGTAACCCATGGAATGGGGGAATATATTACAAATGACACTACAGACAAAGGGCTCATATCCAAGATCAGTAAAGAACTCCTCAAACTCAACACCCAAAAAACTATATAATCATGACAAAAAAACGGGCAGAAGACATGAACAGGCACTTTTCCAAAGAAGTCATACAAATGGCTAACAGACACATGAAAAATGTTCATCATCATTAGCCATCAGGGAAATTCAAATCAAAACGACATTGAGATATCACCTTACACCAGTTAGAATGGTCAAAAACAACAAGTGTTAGAAAGGATGTGAAAAAAAGAGAACCTGCGTACACTCTTGGTGGGAATGCACACTGTGCACAACCACTTAGGAAAATAGTGTGGAGATTCCTCAAAAAATTAAAATAGAGCTCCCTAATGACCCAGCAACTGCACTAGTGGGTATTTACCCCAAAGATACAGATGTAGTGAAAGAAGGGCCATATGTACCTCAATGTTCATAGCACCAATGACCACAATTGCCAAACTGTGGAAAGAGCCAAGATGCCCTACAACAGATGAGTGGATAAAGAAGATACTGTCCATATGTACAATGGAATATTATGCAGCCATCAGAAAGGATGAATACCCAACTTCTGTATCAGTTGGATGGGACTGGAGGAGATTATGCTGAGTGAAAAAAGGCAAGCAGAGGAAGTCAATTATATGGTTTCACTTACTTGTGGAGCATAAGAAATAACATGGAGAACATTAGGAGAAGGAAAGGAAGAGTGAATTGGAATAAATTGGAGAGGGAGACAAAGCATGAGGGACTGTGGATTCTGAGAAACAAACTGAGGGTTTTGGAGGAGGAGGAGTGGGGGAATGGGTGAGTCTGATGGTGGGTATTAAGAAGGGCATGGATTGCAAAGAGCACTGGGTGTTATATGTAAACAATAAATCTTGGAACACTGAAGAAAATAAAATGAAATTTAAATAAATAAATAAATATTTTAAGAACAACAACAAAAAAAAAACTACCCAATTATTTCAAATATGACAATCAATATTGTACATAAGTATTATTTTAGGGAAAAAAAATGTTATCATATGTTTCCTGATATTATAATTGACAATTTTCCTTTACTTTTACTTCTGTTCCTTGGTACAACATAAATGTATTTTTCTGTGGGCTGACATACTGGCAATATCAGTACTGCCATTCTAGGTTTCTGCTTTAAGGTCTGTAGTGTTGATGATAATGAAGTGAAATGAAGAATAAAAAAGGCAACCCTTTAAACCCTTTATAAGTATTCAGAGGCACTGATTTCACTCATATATAAAGGTTCTTGTTTTTGTTTTTGCTTTTTCTGCTCAATGTTTCAAATGCATTCTTGAAAGGATTTTCTATTCTGTCAAATCTATTTCTCCCTAATGTTACCACTAAATACTCTAGCCCAAACTACCTTGATTTTCTCATAAACTAATAACTTTCAAGATATCAACTTGTCTCTTTGTCATATGCATAGTAATCTCATCTAATTTGTTCTTTGTGAGCATTCAGTAAGTCTTTCAAATTATAAATGTGAGACTACCTCATCATCTCTGTCCCTATCTCCATTTAAAATGCCTAAATAGATTTTCATTGTTTTTAGAATGAAAAAAACCTCTTTAACAGACACTTCAAGGCACTGTGTGGGATGTTAGTAAAGTTGTAGAATACAAAATTAATATAAGAATTCAGTTGTGTTTCTGTATACCAACAAACTATCAGAAAGAGAAATTAAGAATTAACTGCATCTAAAATAATAAAATACTTGGGAATAAATTTAACCAAGGTGGTAAAAGATCTGCATACTGAATACTATACAACATTGATGAAAGAAACTAAAGACAACATAAATAAATGAAAGATACTCATGTTCATGGATTCAAAGAATTAATAGTGCTAAAAAGTCCCCATTACCTACAGCAGTCTACAGATTCAAAGCAATCCCTCCAAAAGTCCAATGGCATTTTTCACAAATATAGAATAAACAATCCTAGAAGTTGTACAGAACCACAGAAGAATTCAAATAGCCGAAGCAATCTTGAGAAAGAATAACAAAACTTCAGACATCATGCTCCCTAATTTTAAACTATGTTACAAAACTACTGTAATCATAAAAGTATGGTATTGGTATAAAACAGATGTATTAGTCACTGGAGCAGAATAGAGACTCCAAAAATAAACCCCTGTAGTAAATTAATTTTTCACAAAGGAGACAAGAATATACAATGAGGAAAAGATAGTCTTTTTAATAAACAGGGTTAGGAAAACTGGATAGCCATGTGCAAAACAATGAAACTGGACCACTAATGTACACCATACACAAAATCAACATGAAATGTATTGAAGACTTGGACATAAGACCTAAAGCCATAAAACTCCTAGATGAAAACATAGGAGGTAAGCTCTTTGACACTGGTCTTGGCGAAGATATTTTATGTTTGATATCCAGTGCTATTTTGACCCTCAATCTCACTGATTCTTCCACAGAAACTATATTGGCTTTTAGTCTCCTGTTGCCATTCCCTTGATTGGAAAGTTTCTCCCTCTCTTCTTCACCTGCTTAGCTCTGATTAGTTCTTTAGTTCTCTTCTGATCATCACTTTTTCCAAGAAATTTGACTGGAGCCTTCTTCTACTAAAGTAAATGCCTCTGTAATCAGATCTTATTATACTACTATGCCATTGTTTTGCAGAAGCAAATTTACATTTCTTCAGGTGAATATTTGATTAATCTCTATATTTTATACTAATTGGCAATTACCAAGGTTCCCAGTGACTCTACATTGATAAACCCAATGGTACATTCTCAGTTCTCATCTATCAAGAACATTTAATTCAGTTGCTGATTCCTTAATTTGTTTCAACTTGTTTCTCACCATCCATTTGTTCTTGAGTTTGAGCACCTAAGAACTCAGTCCCTATGATTTTGTTTTCTTCTCTAAATACATTTATGTCTTAGATAAATCCATCCTTCTTACAGCTTTATATACTACGCATAGACACCAATTTCCAGATTTTCTTTCTACAGTGCAGGAATTTTCTCCTGAATTTCATATTCACATAGCCAATTTCTACCTGTCTTTGTCACTTGGATCTCCAACTTCATGTATTCAAGACAGTTTCCACCTATTTTACTCTGTGCTTTTCCACATCTTCTCCATCTTATAAATGTAATTGTGTCCTTCTAGTTTTTCAGGTATATCTATCTATCTATCTATCTAATCTCCAAATAAACATTGAAATCATCCTACTTCATCCTTTATATGCTGTTACACTTCCATTCAGCAAATTCTATTAGGTTATAACTTCAAATGAATACTTCACACCATCTCCATTGCGATGATTCCAGTCCTGCTGCCATCATCTGTCCCCTGATTTCCTGGAAAAGTGTGCTAATGTCTTTCATTGCAAATCTCTCTTCAAGGGAACATCCAAACTGATCTTATAAACACAATCAGCATATGTGCCTCCTCTGCTCAAACTTCAGTGGCTTTTCATCTTACTTAGATCAAAACAAAAATCCCTGCATGATTTGGGTCCTCATTCCCTCTACAACTACACTGTTATTTACTCTCCTAGTTCATGCTTCTCTAACTTTACCCAGTCTCTTGAATATACTAGGTTCCTCACTGCCTTACAGCCTCTCTCTTCCAGATCACCTCAGCTTGGACTCTCAGCATCAATTCTCTCTTCAAATTTTCACTTGCCTCATCTCTATGTTCTACTCCCTTCTCTACTCTGCCTGAAAATTATTACTCCTCTGCTTTGTTTTTTCATTAGAATGCCTATAATATTGCAATATACTATAGTATATAATTTACTTTTTTTCCCTCACTGATATACTTGCAACTGTCCCTGGCAATGTTGAATGAAGAAATGAAAGAATAAATGAGTGAAAGCCTCATGGAGTCAAAACTAAGCAATATTTTTTCTCCCCATTGTATCTTGGCACAGTATAGAAAATTTAATTAAATTAAGAAACATTTGTTCACTCCTTTTCCAAGGATGGTCAGTAAGAAAAAGCATAGAATGGGTATCATTATTACAAAGTCTTTCCATGCACATGAATCATTGGCATTGACTCAGAACAAGGGCCATGTTTTATTTATTACTAAATATCAAGTCCCTGGCTATGTGATTATGCCTTATTTAATTAATAACTATTTACATCTGGACATCAATTAGCTATTTTAAAAGCGTTTTCACATATCCTTTTTGATATCATTATAAATCATTATTTTATTTATCATTATAATTCCATGAGGTAGATAGTATTGGTATTTTTATCCTTACCTTACGATTTGAAAAAACAAATAAATAGTAGAAACAGTTACTAAAACACAGGTACTTTGATAACCATCTCTAAAGCTGTTAATAGAACATTTTGATAGTAATAAATATTTTATGCTATGATTTCAAGTCAAATGACTCTTTTCCACTAAAAACACAAAACCATCACTCCATCTAAATTGAAATATAAATTAGAATTTATTTTCAATGAAATTTAACTGTTGGCTTTAGAGCACTTATCTTGAAACTGTCCTGAAATGCACAACTATTAAACATTGATCACTATATTTCCCCTTGTAATAGACCTTTTTGTGTGTTTGGAAACCTGTAAGAAACCACAAACCTTGGGATTTTAATTACAGACTTTCTAAACTCCACACAGCAGCTGCAGAATAGGCAAATACCAATTTTATTAACATAATAGAATGACATGAACCAATTGAATGAATTGAGTCCCAGAAGATTCTGTCCTTTGGATGAGATGTGTTTAGATAGAATAAAAAAAAAACATTATAATGATTTATTTATGATGGAAATGAGGACATAAACTTAAAGTGGCAACACAAACTAATTTCTAATTGCTATACAAAGTTGTACCCTGCAAATGAGCTATGTTTACACATATGTTCACAGGAAATCTCCAAACTTTATTTTCATTTCAAGAGTAAAAGGGAGGCAGGGGAAAATGAAACTTCATTAAATTAAGTGAAAAATAATATTTTTTAGATTTGTGAATGAAGTATCTAGAGGGGTCTTTCTATTCCGATCACACTAATTTGTACTATACAACATGAAGAAGGACAGTTGTTCAACAGTAAACTAATAAGATACTCACAGAAGAAATACATCAAATACATGTCCAAAACCCTTATCCAGTGAGAAATAAAACCAGAAACTACATTAAGTGTAACTGCAGTTTAAAAACAAGAAAAGTTATCTGCATTTTGACCCACTGAATCATCTTTCAATAAAATTTTAATGAACATACTCTTCAACCCTCTTCCAATTTCAGCATTTCACATTAGTTATGACTAAAGCTTTTCTAGAACACTATTCTTCTTATTGAGAAACTACTGCCTCATCTTTCCAGAAAGAGAATATCTGAGGAGTGAGGTTAACATGTGATGAATGAATGAGAGACCCAAAGAAAAAGAATGAAAAAGAATGAAAAACAAGAAATCTACTGGGAGAATATTTCCCTTGCCACTAGGTAAGTGCCACTAGATAGGTCCCAATTATTTCTTCCCAATAACAACTGCTCATCATTCTACTTTACCCACATTCACAGCCCCAATCCTACTTGGGTTAATGGGACCTAGACAAATATATTTAAATAAGTAAATAACATTAAGGTGAATTGTAATGATAAATTTACTCTGAAATCTTTAAAGCCTTAATAGAGTAAAATCTAGAACTCAGGAGTCAGTAACTCTGATTTGAAATTGTTGGTTTCTCTCTTAACTGATTTTGTGAACTTAAATTTCTTAATTCTTTGCTTCATCTTCCTCATTAAAAAAAAAATCAAGGTAAAAATAGTATCTATCTCAAAACGTTTTATGAGGGTCAAATTAGAAAACACATGCACAGTGTTTAGTGTAGTGTCTCACACATAGTAAACATTAAAAATGTTAGCTATGTAGTTATAATTGTTAACCATTTTTTAAAAAGTTAGAAAAAGGCTGCAGTGATAAAATTACATATTTAAAAACATCATTGCATTATCATATATATCAGTATCTGTCAATTTTCCTGGAGAAGTGAGATGAAGTAGAAGATGGATTAAGAAAGCAACCTTCTAAAAAGTATGGCCTTGCACTTGACCCCCTTAGTGAATACATTATAGGGACATAATATGCTTTTAAATTCCCTTACATGTAATCCCCTATTATCTTTAAGAAATACTTCCCAAGACCCCCAGTGGATTACTGAAACCACAGATAATATTGAATCTTACATTCACTATGATTTTTCCCATACCTATGTATCCATGATAAAGTTTAAATTATAAATTAGACACCAAGATTAACAATAATAAAATAAAACAAAATTTATAATAGAATTTGTAACAATATACTGAAATTAAAATTATGTGAATGTGGCCTCTCCCTCTCTCATAACATTTTACTATGCTGTGCTCAGTCTTCTTGCAATGATGTGAGATGATAAAATGCCTACATGATGAGATGAAATTAAGTGAATGACACAGGCATGATGATGTAGCATTAGGCTAATATTGACCTGACAATAGTCAGAAGGAAGATCGTCTGCTTCCAGACTAGGCTGACTGCTGGCAACTGAAACCATGGAAGGCTAAACTGTGGAGAAAGGGTGACTGCTATATTTCTAACATTCGCAATATATTTCCTTAGAATAGCTTCATGTGGGATAAATAAACATAAGCTTCAATCCAAATCCAAACAGCTTCAATAAAAGGAGTTGAGTGATATTTTCAAAAGAAATTATATATAATCTTATTCTTCAATTTCTTCACCTGATGATAAAAGGAAGTAATTTTTACATTTTAAATATTATATAAGCCTTGGCTATAACATAATCTTCTTATTTTTTTCTCCTTCTCTTTTGCTATTGGGTTGAACTTTTTAATATCATTTATATACTTGGATTTTAATATTGAAATGTAAAGAAAAATGCAAATACCTAAGTGGGACCATTCATGTTATATATTATGTGTTTATTTTAATGTTATAATGAATATAAACATATGAATGCTATCATGATGATGAAATATTACAAATACTCAGAAAATTTTAGATTTTGGATTTGTCTTTGACTATATCTGTTTTCTTTCCACAGACATCATTTAAAGAAATAATAGTAATGATTATTACAATAATGATAGGTAAAATTTACTGAGAGGTTATTATGAGCCATTTCCTAGGTTAATCTTTTTTTATACATTAGCCCATATAATTTTCAAAACAACTGAATGTTGAGTGAAGTTAATCAAATTGTCCAGGTGTTCAATTCAGGTAAGTTGAAAAACTAGGATTGGATTTATGTCTGTCTGACTACAAAATGGAAGTTCTTGATATACAGTGCATATTATAAAGTACAAACTGAAATACTGGTTCTCTACTTAAGACAAGACTATAGTTTGAAGCAATGTCTCAATTTCAACTTCTTTTGTGCCTTTCAATTCACCCTCAAAAGGTGTAATATGATGGGAAACCTGGGATACTAAATGTTATATTTTGATTGAATAGCAGACTTTATATTTACACCTGAATAAATAATTTATTTAATAATATTATGTGTGACTAGCACTTAAATCCAGTAAATTGAAATGCTGATTCTTCTCTAGACCACATACATATCTCAATTTAGATTGCTGAGTGCCCTTCATTATCTTTTAATTCTTATGCAAAGTCAGAATAATTATGTTAATTTTTATTTGAACACTGAATAATGATTATATGATTAAAGGTAGTAGCAAGAAATGACATAAAAATGTTATCCCCACTATAGTTGCCAAATTCTGAATAAAAAATAAAGCCTAAAAATCAGATTGAAGATTTAAAATATATATAATGGTTTAAAACTATTTAGAAATTTTGTACTATTCTGGAACAATATTAATCACATGATACATTTAGTCCATAGGTTTATAATGAGTGAAATAAAGTCATTTCATGCAAAGAAATTTAGGAACACCAAATTACCTTTTTCACTATCTTTAAGTGACAAAGCATAGATGATCTTAACTGAAATATGAGTATAGGATATATGAATGCAAGTTAGATTGTAGATTGCTGATGTATGAATCCATTGTGATATATGGATATAGGATAGGTTGTATAATATTGAGAATTGAAGCAGGAGACAAGTTAGAAACTATTCCAGGGAAGCTCTCAGAAATGAGCATTTTGAAGAAGAGGGATCGATGCAAAAGCTACTATCCTCCTATTAAAATTGGGAAACAATTAGGACAATAATTTTATCTCCATAAAATTAGGACCACTTATAACCCACACTAGTTATGGGGGCCATTAGGGTGGCAGAATTACATGTTTCAAATAATCTAGGAAATCAGGCAAATATTTCTTCATGAGAAGAAATGGCAAACCCAAAGTTTCAGATTTACAAAAACAAAAAAAAAAAAAAAAAAAAAAAAAAAAAAAAAAGAAAAGAAAAAGAAAGAGAGAGAGAGAATTTCCGTTTTTACAATCAAGTAGAAATATTCAGTAGGATGATGAAAATATCAGAGAAGATTAGTAAATCAAGTCTAAGAAAGGGTTAACTAAATGAGCTAAGAACACTTTAGAGGAAGAAAGTGATTATAATAATCTGTTCTCTTTCAATGTACGCAAGAGAAACCTATCTAGAAAGTTAACTAAAAGAGAGACATGTCCTAATATATTAAAACAAGGGAACTGGGACACCATGAGGGCACTCGCTTAACTCTTACTTTTTGTACATTCCTGTTTCTCTTTTTTCAAACTTATTCATCTTTTTCAGTCTACCTATATAATTTATAGCTGCAAAATAGAATAAAACTGATTCCCATTTCTCATCCTTTTTTTTTTTTTTGTGCCTCTTTCAGTTTTGCTATTCTTTCCTTCTTCTTTCCCAGTTTTTTTCAGGAGAGGAATTTGATTGAATCATTTGTCTTTCTCTTAAGACTCAACAATGATGAGAAAGGTTGGTTGTGGGTACATAACCATCTAGAAAATGGCTGCTTCCTATATTTTGTAGGAGGTGAAGTTCATCTCTATGAGATGATGTAGAGAGCTAACCAAACTGCAAGAGGTGATCTTTTCAGGGTCAAAGATATAACCTAAAGAAAACCTATATCCCAGAATAAGATAGAAAAGGAGAGAAAAAAAGGCAAAGAACAGTTAAGAAGAAGATGAAGTCTAAACCAAGGGAAGTAGAAAATCAAAAGAAACAATATATACTCAGCAGGGGGAAAATGAATAATATGTGGATTGAAAAATTACCAGTGGATTTGACCACTAAAGAATTAGTGATCATCAGAATGACAGTTTCTGCACAGATAAGGAAAGGGTTAGTTGCTACATGATTTGATGATATTCAGATATATCATGTTTATACTATTGCCCTCAGATACTAGTATAATAACCAATATATATTTTAAAAAAGGAGTGGGAGAAAATTAGAGTAATTTTCTATGACATTCCTAATAACTGCTGTCTCCTAGTGAACTCTCTTTTTATCTGAACACCCATAAATTGCTGTTTTAAGAGTCCGTTTTAAAATGTTACTGGGAATTTAGTGTCAAATTGACCAGTCTATGGGTTCTTGAATGTAATCCTTTCTCAAAAACAAAACAAAACAAAACAAAAACAAATAAACAAACAAAACAAGACACATTTTTCTTCCCAGTATTCCAGAAGCTCTCTAAATTTGGATGATTCCATAAGGCTAAATGAATGAGATGTGATCTTCTCCAAAATTTTCCTTGGTTCCCTGGGATGTCCTTTGTTTGGGTCAGGAGAAATAAACTATTTTTAAGCAACCATCTGCTCTTGCATTACCTTTCATTTTATTTTCCTCTTTCCCACAATTCTTTTTTTTTTTTTTTTTTTTTTTTTTTTACTTTTCCTGTTTGAAGACCATTTGCTTTGACATAGAAATTGGACAATAAAACACTGAGTAGTCCTTTCTGTTGTCTCTATATAATATACATCTGCCTCAAACCAACATTAGAAATAAAATTTCAATTTCTAACTTGAGGCCCAGTTCATTTTAGAAGGGGTCATTTTTGGTCTCCATAACACTGCAGATGCAAAAACAAGGGTGGCATAGGATAAACTATGTCCTTAAGCCCCCTGCAGTTTTGTACACAAGTGGAAAAATGAGACTCAAATAAAATTGGTAAGTATGGGACGGCAGGGATGTCTTCATGGGAAGTGTTAAATTGGGCATGGGAATATGTTTGCATTGCAAAATCATAGCCGGCTTGAATCCTGACATGATTTTACAGACACTTGTAACATAATTTATGGCTGTAATCTTCCAATTAAAAGTTGGTTCCTGGACTTCATAACCTGTTTATTGTACATTGAATTATCATCTATTGTTTTTAGGAATTACCAAGTGAACATAGATGTGATTATTATGAGCAGTTTTATGTAATCAAATGAAGTGATGACTTACAATCACACAATTTTATGTCATATCATCAAAATTTTTTCCTCCACTCTCATAAAAACATAGGATCTCACTCAAAAGGTGTCCTCACAATCCTTAAATGGGCTGTAGTCATTCCTGCTTTCATATGTTAGTATATATTTTTGAATTCTTTTTTCTATGTGCGACTTTTTTCCTGTGTACTCTACACATCCTTTAAGAATCAGTTCAAGCCCCACCCCTGAGGTAAAGCATTCTCTGAGGAGGATTTTAATTTCAATATGTATCTCTTTCCCTAACTCTCTTTACAGTTAGGTTCTATATACTACAATTCACACATTATTATACATTGTTCTTAATTCTTCAATCTTACAGCTGTACTTTTCGGCTTTTATTATATACATTATGCTTATTTATTCATAAATGTATTCATTATCAAGTAATAAACACTTTGTGAATGTGTTTCTTTTGTTCACAACCAGAAATAAAATTACTACGGCAAGAACTGGCTAATCCTATTAACACATTTATTTGAACAACATACACAGTATAAGTGGAGGCTGAAACAAAGGGTAACAACAATTTTGCCACCTTGTCTTTTATATTTTCAGTGGTCTATAAAATAAATAAAATGCTAGGAAAATAGTAGTTGCATACTAAATGCTTAGATTTATAAATAGGGAGCAGTTAACACTTCAAAAATGAATCTATGTCATAGTGTTTAAACTAGCTCTAAAACTAGAACCTGGAGGAAGACAGAGCTGAAGGGAGATGAGTAATGGAGAAGGGTGGCCTTGTGGTGAATCTGAATATGAGAAATGGTGAAGGAGGCAAAACTACCTGGTAGTTCCTCCTGAGTACATGGAGGAAGATATTAGGCAGAACAATACTAAATAACGAAGATTCAGAAAACTCTCCACAGAGAGGTATATTTGTGAAAAGCAAAAGAAACTAGCATTATTTAAAATGTGAGTAGCAGCAGGAAGTCTAACAATTATTTTACATATTTCACTTAACTCAATCTTCATGACAATCTTTTATAGTTTTTATTCTTTTTATTGTTATTTATACTCTGTAGAAGAGGAAACTGAAGATAATAGGTATATGACCAATAGGGTAAATGTAGTTTTGCTCTATATATGAAAGATACTTGAAAAATAAATGAAGGATAAAATGAAGGATAAAAGAAACATATATTTGCTATATAAGAAGAAGAAAAAATAAATATATAGATTGCTCTTGAGACTATACAATCAAAACATATAAACTATAAACCTATGATAAATATACATATATTTGAATTTTTTTTTCAAAACCATAACAACACATTGAACCAAAAGTTTTTTTCCTTTCAGGGAGATATTCTGGCATTAGACAAGTACATCCTCTCTCATGAAATTATATTTCCAGGATTCTAGCAAATATAAACTTAATCCAACCAGGAAATGGAAGAAAAGTCATAAATAGAAATGTACAGTATATAATATTCATTTTTTAAAGGATTTTTTTTTCCTTTCACATAATTCTCTGAAGGCTTGGTCACTTCTGAGACTTTCTATCAGCTTTATTTTATGCTGTACTTTTTCCAATTCACAATTTTATCAAAGGAATTAAGGTCAACAGGCAAAATATTGGTACACAAAAGCACTGTATTCCACTTGGAATAAAGTGAAAAGCAAAGCAAGAAAACAAACAAACAATCATGCAAACATCAACATATATCAGAAACTGAATATTTGAAATAATATATATTTATATTTGTAGGAATTTATGACTCATGTGGGTACACTGAACTAGCATTATCACTAACAGAATTGGCTCCATCAATTAAGATGGCTTGGAAGATTGAGGAAAAAAAAAAGAAAAGAATCATGGTGAGTCATGCAGAATGGATAGGAGCTCACCTTTAACTTTACTCTTTGAAGCAGCCGCTGGTTCCAAGGAAAGATTGCACAAGAAGAGAACAAACATATTAGATATTAGACAGAGTGTCTAGTAAGAAAAAGAGATATGTTATTATTATTAAACTCTAAGAAGTTAATATTTATGATTACACAATCAACACACTTTAGAGGAAAAGAATCTATAATTAAGAAAATAATAGTTGGTTACATTTTGTTAGTATATGATTAAAGTCTTTGAATAAGAAAGAATAAAATAGATGGGAGACAGTGCAAATTCCAAACACCATAAGGACTACATGAATTACTTTTAAGGACCGTATATCTTTTCTTTCTCCCTCCTTAACTCAACATTAGTTAATTGAATTAAAGAAAGTGAATTGGGGAAAATCAGAGGGGAAGACAAACCATGAGAGACTGTGGACTCTGAGAAACAAACTGAAGGTTTTGGAGGGGAGGAGAGTGGGGGGTTGGGTAAGGCTGGTGGTAGTTATTAAGGAGGGTAGATATTGCATGGAGCACTGGGTGTGGTGCATAAACAATAAATTTTGGAACACTGAAAAAATAAAATAAAATAAAATAAAATAAAATAAAATAAAATAAAATAAAATAAAAAATATGTACACTTTAAATATATTTTATTTTATTTAATGATTAAAATCTAACCCATAAGATTCCTTGTATTTGCTGAGTGCTTACTAAATGCCAGAGCCTGAGGTTAAGTATTTTCTACCCACTTGCCACATAATAATGACAGTTTCAAGAAGCAAGTTATGTACTCTGAAAACTATAGAACACTTATGAAAGAAATTGAAGAGGACATCAAGAAATGGAAAAATATTCCATGCTCATGGATTAGAAAAAACATTATTCAAATGTCTATACTACACAAAGCAAACTACATATGCAATGGCATTCCTATCAAAATACCATCAACATTTTCTACAGAGCTAGAACAAATAATCCTAAAATTTGTATGGAACCACAAAAGACCCCAAAGAGCTGAAACAATCTTGAAAAAGAAAAGCAAAGTTGGGGCATCATGATTCTAGGCTCCAAGCTATATTAGAAAACTATAGTCATCAAGACAGTATGGTACTGGCACAAAAGCATATTGATCAAAAGAATGGAATAGAAAACCCAGAAATGGACCCACAACTATATGGTCAAATAATCTTCAACAAACCAGGAAGGAATACCCAATGGAAGAAAAGTCTCTTCAACAAATGTACAGCAACATGCAGAAGATTGAAACAGGACCACTTTCTTACACCATACACACACACACACACACACACACACACACACACATAATTCAAAATAGATGAAAGATTTAAATGTGAGTTAGGAAACCATCAACAACTTAGAGGGAACAACCTCTTTGACCTTGACCATAGCAACTTCTCACTAGACATGTCGCCAGAGGCAAGGGAAACAAAAGAAAAATTGAACTATTGGGAGTTCGAGATAAAAAATCTTCCACAGAGTGAACATAACAATCACCAAAACTAAAAGACAACTTTTGGAATGGGAGATGATATTTGCAAGTGACATATCTGATAAAGGGTTAGTATATAAAATATTTAAAGAACTTAGAAAACTCAACACCTAAAAACAAATAATTCAGTTAAGAAATGGGCAGAAGACATGAATAGACATGAATAGACATTTTGCCAAAGAAGACAATGAAATGGCTAAAAGACACATGAAAATATGCTCAATATCACTCATCATCAGAGAAATACAAATCAAAATCACAATGAGATACCACCTCACACATTCGTCAGAATGGCTAAAATTGACAACATAAGAAGCAACAGGTGTTGGTGAGGATTTGGAGAAAGGGGAACTCTCACACTGTTGGTGGGATGCAAACTGATGCAGCAACTCTCAGAAACAGTATGGAGCATCTTCAAAAAGTTAAAAATAGAACTGCCCTACAATGCAGCAATTGCACTACTAGGTATTTACCCAAGGGATACAAAAATACAGATTTGTAGGGATACATGTACCATGATATTAATAGAGGCATTATTAACAACAACTAAACTATGGAAAGAGCCCAAATATCCATTGACATGGACAAAGACATGGATAAAGAAATTGTGTGTGTGTGTGTGTGTGTGTGTGTGTGTGTACGTGCACACATACGTATAAAATGGAATATTACTCAGCCATCAAAAGAATGAAATCTTGCTATTTACGATGACATGGACAGAGCTAGAATGCATTATGCTAAGCAAAATAAGTCAGAGAAAGACAAATACCATGTGATTTCAATCATCTGTGGAATTTAAAACACATTACAGATGAACAGATGGGAGGAGGAAAAAAAGAGGGAAACAAACAATATGAGACTCTTAAAGATAGAGAACAAACTGAGAGCCAGTGGAGGGAGGTAGGTGGGGGTGGGATAGATGGGGGATGGGTATTAATGAGGACACTTGTTATGATGAACACAGGGTGCTGTATGGAAGTAATGAATCACTGAATTCCACTCCTGAAACCAGTAGTCCACTGTGTGTTGATTAACTAGAATTTAAATACAAATTTAGAGAAAAAAAAAAGAAGTTTCATTATCATTTTCTCACAGATGTGGAAACTAAGACTCAGAAAAGTCAAATTACTTGCTGACTATGACACAACTGGAAAGAAGCAAATTTGGGATTTGATCCTAGCTGTGTCTAATTTCTAAATCTGTGAACTTGGGATTTAAGGCACTGTTCATTGCCAACTGAACTGCAAATATCAGGTCTACAAAGCCAAATCAAAATTGAATGATTCACTAGTCTTCAGCTATTTGGTACTTTGTATTTGGTACTTTGGTATTTGGTTGACTACATAGGTATAAAACTAGAAAACTCCATTACTTTAAATGGCATTATCCCCATTAAGAAGTAGAAATTTCAATTTATTTTTATCTAATGGCAAACACTATTTAGGTCCAGAAGTACACTTAATGAGGAAATTAGAAGAGTCATACAAGAGAGTCCTTTACTCAAAGAAAGGCTTCTAGATGCAATGCAGAAATACCTTTAAACAGTTTGCTATTGTTAGAAAAATAAATTTTGCAATTTTTGTAAAAGCCAGTAACATACATATTTTGTGTATGTCGGTTTCCCAAAGAGGATCATACACATGACTTTGTAGTCTTTCCTTCACATTTTCCAGGTTGATGCATGGCATTCTAACTCACTATTTTAACAGTTGTGTATTTTCCCACAGTCTCTATGAATGTGAGACTATTTCCCTATTGATAAATAATCAGGTCAGTTGTGGAGTACTTTTTTTTTTTTCCTGCTACTAACAATACTGCAATGCTTATCCTATGTCATACCCGTTATGTATTATAGTGGTGTTTAGTTTCTGTAGGCAAGCTCTGCAGGTTGTTCTCATTTTTTTTTTTTCAGGAAAAAAAAAAAAGCCCAACAAAGATGAAGACCTTTAAATATTGCAGATGGAAGGGTTGAGATTATTTGGAAAGGAAATTCACAGTATATTGAATGCTCTAAAATAAGAAGAAACCAGAATAAGAGAAAATAAATAGAAAAGAATAGAATCCAGTGTTTCAAATAAATGATACACTGCAAACTCCTTTGCTCTTTTAAAATGTTGCATTTAACTATTCTTACTACATGATTTTTTTTTTTAAGATTTTGCTTATTTATTTGACTGACAGAGATCACAAGTAGGCAGACAGGCAGGCAGAGAAACAGGAAGGGAAGCAGGCTCCTTGTTGAGCAGAGAACCCAGTGCGGGGCTCCATCCCAGGACCCTGGGATCATGACCTGAGCCGAAGGCAGAGGCTTTAACCCACTGAGTCACCCAGGTGCCCCTTACTATATGTTTTTCAACTAAAATTCAGGTCTTAGTTTCTTCAAAGAAGTTTACTGAATTTCAAAATTCTAATAACTGGGAATTATTTTCCTCTTTTGTATTATTTTTAAGGTTGCACAAGGCTGAAACACATTGTTAGAATATGCAAAATGTTTTTTGCCTCAATTTCAAGAAAATATTTCAATGCATCAGTGTACTCATTTGTTCATATGAGGGGAAATTTTGCTTCAAATTCAAATTTATCACTTAAAAAACTTTAGCATGAATTGAAAGAAAAATTATGAAAACCCCTTAAAAATATTTAAGATAATAATAGTATTTAATATGTAAAGATACAACCAATATTGTATAAAGATTCATATTGAATTGAATAAAAATAGAGAAATTAAAATAGAAAAGACAAATCTTTACATTTTTTAGGGGAATGGAGGTGAATTATTGAAAGTTCTCAAACATTACACAAAGGCAGATGATTGTATTCTTAAATTATTGGGTAGAAAACCAACATAGAATAGAAAGAAAACAAAAGCTCTATGCCTGTTTCTGTGTGTTCAGGCAGCTAATACTAAACTAGACTGGTTAATATAATTGGAAAGAGGCCAGGCTACCAGGCTTGTTAGCCCAATTATAATTCTCTGCATATTCAATAAAAGAAGCCAAGATGACAGCAATACTGTCATAAATGTCATGTTCAATACTTGTAAGATTTTCCATTGTCAGCATAGCCCAATTATAAGTCAATTGTAAAGTGCACATTGCACACCACCCAAAAGTGACTGAAAATTATCTTAAAAATGCTTTTTTAACGTTCATAGTTAAAATGAAAAGAAAGGAAATAAAGGTATTGACCAGAGAAAAGTTTTAGAGATGACATAAACACTTCTTCACATTTATACTAAAAGCACTAATTTGTAACTATAACATTATAGTTGTTCATACTATTTTTTTCAGAGATGATTAGTTAAATATTAAACTCGTAACTGCTATTATATTAATAATGTGAAAACTTTGGCATACAACTTTTGAAGAAAAGTATGAATAGTAACAGAATTATCATAGTTATTTATATACGATTTCAGAATAGTTAGTGAATATTAGACATTATATTAATAAAGTTTAACTCCAAAAACTCCAGTATAAATGATGAAAAAGTTAAGTACAATTAGTAGATTATGTTAACAATAGAGTTACATTGAATTAATTGACACTCTATCTTAAAGATATCACTAATAAATTCATGAAGTATTTTGTGAACTCTAAGACACTGTTTCTTAAAATAAAGTACAAGAACTATAAATAGGGCATGAGGGGCATACTCAACTCAGGGGAGATTAGACCAATTTTACCTAACTCAAAATTGATACAACCTAGACCCATTTTTTAATTCCTACTTCTTATTTTAAGATTTACTATCATAACAAAAGAGTGATATATTTTACTAGTATCTGCTATGTGTAAATAGTATTAACATACCCAATCTGTGGTTACATTTAGAAATGGTTGCTGAAAAATAATTTAGCAACAAAGCATTTAGTAAATAGCAAAGATATTACTTTGCTATTTATTCATTTATTCACAGATATTAATGCTAAAGCAGTATGGTTCTTTTCATTTCAAGATTATGCAGAATTTCTTTGAAATGCTTTGATATTTTAGCCTAGTCTTTGATATTTCTTTTCATAAGCAAATTTATAGATAAAGGATCAATGTTTCTTAATATGAAGCCATGAACTTAAAAAGTGTTTAGGTTTTCTAAGAAGACAAAGGTTACTAACATCTATGACTTCATATTCAGATATATTAGAGGTTTCCCTTGCCCCAAATTTATTGGTGATGAAATAAAACAAAACAAACAAATAAAATTAATTGCCATGGATACTGTACAATATAATTTTTAAATATGAAGAAGTTACTCATATATATGTGAAAATTATAAAAAATAAAAGAGAATACACTGCCACTACTTTCTAGAAGAAATACAGTGAAAACAAAGATATTTAGAATATTACAAAGCTGAGATCTAGAAAGGATAACATTACTTTTCCTAGGTCACAAAGCTATTCACAAATTTAAAACCAAAACAGCAGCCTGGATGAATACATATATGTTAAAATCTGCTACATTAAAATGCAATCATTAGATATAGTAGCAATGTAGTGCTAATCAATACCATGTGAGTTTGATTCCTTTTTACAAGAAGGAAATCACACTGATTTGAAAAGGGGAAGTAGTAGTACATTTACTTTATTAGACACCTACCACATTTTTACAGTCTCTCAAAATATGGAAATTAAATAATTGCATTTTTAGGTCTAGATAACGACCTAAATTTTCTCCTTTTCTCACCAAACCTCCAATACAAACCTAACACATTCTTTCACTAATCACTTAAGGTTTATTTAAAATAACATCTTTCTTAACTATCAACTAACATGGTCTAAACATTAGAATTTCCCCCTAAGGCTCATTAGAACTTGAAAACATGTGATAGAATCCAATGTCTTTCACAAGTTTTTTCTTTCTCAACCACACAAATTTTAAAGTAGGAAACAGGTATAAAAAATGATGCTTGAGCAAGAAAATTTGCTAAAGAAGTTATACTCCAAAGTAACCAAATATTTGATGGGTAGAAATTTCTTTTCAGACAAATACACCAGCCAATGAATAAAGAGGAAATGATAGAATTTGAAACCACCATACGGTAGTGTCTAACAAGTTCTCTTATATAGGCAGCTACCACTGTCTTTCCTATCATCATTAAAAGAAAGACTAAGTGGAAGAGAAAAGGTGGTGGAGGACTAGGGGACCCTATTTCAACTGGTCCCTTGAACTGAGCTGGATATCTACCAGGCCATGCTGACCACACACAAAACCAGCCTGAGATATAAGAAGATATATCTGGATCTCTACAAACAGAATATCTCCAGTGTTGGACTCAAGGTATGAAGTAGTGAGCCCTGATTCTGTGGGCAGATATCAAAAAATAAATGGAAGGGGGGAGAAGGGGGGAGAGAGCCTCCAGGATCCTGCACTGCCAAAGAGCAAAAGCCTTCCACACTGGGGACCGGGCACAGACTTGCAACTAGATAGCAAAGGGGAAAGGACCTTAGGGCAGCCCTCCAGATTGAACCTGGACTGCTAGGGGTGTGTATGTGAACTGGGGTGGCTTGTGGTTTAGAAGCACAAAGGGCTTCTTAAAAGAGATTATGCTGAGTGAAATAAGTCAAGCAGAGAGAGTCAATTATCATATGGTTTTCACTTATTTGTGGAGCATAACAAATAGCATGGAGGACATGGGGACTTAGAGTGGAAGAAGGGAGTTGGGGGAAATTGGAAGGGGAGGTGAACCATGAGAGACTATGGACTCTGAAAAACAATCTGAGGGTTTTGAAGGGACGGGGGGTGGGAGGTTGGGGTACCAGGTGGTGGGTATTATAGAAGGCACGGATTGCATGGAGCACGGGGTGTGGTGCAAAAATAATGAATACTGTTATGCTGGAAATAAATAAAAAAATAAATAAAATAAAATAAAATTAAAAAAAAAAAAAAAAAAAAGGAAGCACAAAGGGCAGAGATGTGCCTGAACCTGGAAGCGAGGGCTGGGGGGTGTGGCTCTGGGGCACCCAACCCAGGACACTGTGGTTTTTAGCAGCACAGACATAAATGGAGATAGTGTGGCCTGGAGTGGTTAGTGGAGAGCAGATTGAGATATCTCTCATCTGAGACAGAGGTTTGGATACAGTCACTTTGCTCTGACTCTTGAAGAGACATGGAATGGCACCAGGTCAAGATGCCAGTGAACAAAAGCCCCCCAAAACAGGTTTTCACTGAGCCCGTGCCCTCCACCGAGGCAGGGCAACTCTTCCCAAACAAGGTTGCCTGAGTAACAGCATGGCAGGCCCCTTCCCCAGAAGACAGGCTGGAAGAATAAGAGGCCAACACCCCTAAGATCCTTATAAAATAGGAGCATCTTCCTTGGGTTGTTGTCAATAATTTGGACTCTGAACATTCCCTCAACCACCCCTCAACAGAATGACTCAGAGGAAAAACCCCCAACATAGGAAAGATTCAGAGACTGTGACCTCTGCCACAGAACTAATGGATATAGATATAAGCAAGATATCAGAAAAAGACTTCATGGTAACAGTTATACAGACAATAGCTAAGACGGAGAAAATGATCATTGGCAACACAGATTTTCTAAGGGCAGAAATGAGATCTAATCTGGCAAAACTTAAAAATGCTATCAATGAGACCCAATCTAATCTAGATACTCTAGAAGCTAAGGTAAATGAGGCAGAGAAACAAATTAGTGGTCTAGAAGACAAACTGATAGAAGGAACAAGAAGGGGCCTGGAACAAACAGCTTAAAATCCATGAAAACAGAATTAGAGAAATAAATGATGGCATGAAATGGTCCAATGTCAGAATTATTGGGATCCCTGAGGGAGTGGAGAGATAAAGAGAACTAGAAGATATATTTGAGCATATCATAGCTGAGAACTTTCCTAATCTGGAGTATGAAAAAAGCATTCATGCCGTAGAGGCAGAGAGGACCCCTCCTAAAATCAAGGAGAACAGACCAACGCCCTGGCATGTTATAGTAAAACTTGCAAATATTAGAACCATGGAAACCATCTTAAGAGCAATAGGGGGAAGAGATTCCTTGCTCCAGAGGGAGGAACATCAGAATAATGTCAGATGTGTCCACAGAGGACCTGAAAGCCAGAAAGGGCTGGCAGGACATATTCAGGGTACTAAATGAGAAGAGCATGCAGCCTAGCATACTTTATTTGGCAAAGCTACCATTCAAAATGGATGGAGAGATAAAGAGCTTCTAGGATTGGCAGAAAGAAAGAATATGTGACCACTAAGCTGGCCTGCTAGAAATATTAAGGGGGGTTATCTAAAAAGAGAAAGACCCAAGAGTGACATAAAACAGAAGTTTACAGAGATGATCTATAGAAACAATGACTTCACAGGCAACATGATGACAATAAAATCATATCTTTTAATAATCACTCTCAATGTGAATGGCTTAAATGCTCCCATAAAAAGGTACTGGGTTGCAAACTGGATAAAAAGACAGAACCTATCATATGCCTGTCTACAAGAGACTCATTTTGAACCTAAAGATACAACAGATTGAAAGTGAAGGGATGGAGAAACCATCTTTCATGCCAGTAGACCTCAAAAGAAAGCTAAGATAGCAATTCCCATGACTGATGGATTAGATTTTAAGCTAAAGACTGTAGTTAGAGATACAGAAGAACATTCTATCATTTTTAAAGGGTCTATCCAGCAAGAAGATCTAACAATTGTAAATATTTATGCCCCCAACATGGGAGCAGCCAACTACATAAGCCAACTGTTAACCAAAATAGACATATTGATAATAATAAGTTGTAGTAAGAGACCTCAACACTCCCACCTCAGCAATAATCATTTAAGCAGAAAATCAACAAAGAAAACAAGAGCTTTGAATGACACACTGGACCAAATAGACCTCATAAATATATGCAGAACATTCTACTCTAAAACAACAGAATACTGATTCTTCTTGAGTATATAAGGAACTCTCTCCAGAATGGACCACATACTGGTTCACAAATCAGGTCTCTTTCTTACCAAAAGATTGAGAGATCACATGGTTTTGTCTCTTTCCTCTTATTAAATGTGTTGCTTTCACAATTGATTGATTTGTGAATGTTGAACCACCTTTGCATCCTAGGGATAAAATACCACTTGGTTGTGGTAGGTAAACCTTTTAATGTACTGTTGGATCCTATTAACTAGGATCTTGTTGAGAATTTTGGCATCCATATTCATCAGGGATGTTGGTCTGAAATTCTCCTTTTTGATGGAGAAATTCTCCTTTACCTGGTTTGGGGATCAAGGTAATGCTGGCCTCATAGAATGAGTCTGGAAGTTACCCTTCTGTTTCTATTTTTTAAAACAGCTTCAGAAGAATAGGTATTATTTCTTCTTTGAATGTTTGGTAGAATTCCCCAGGAAATCCATCAGGTCCTGAACTCTTGTTTTTTGGGAGGTTTTTGATCACTGCTTTAATCTTGTTACTGGTTATTGGTCTATTCAGGTTCTCACTTTCTTCCTGTTTCAGTCTTGGTAGTTTATAGGTTTCCAGAAATGCATCTATTTCTTCCACGTTACTTCATTTATTGACATAGTTGTTGATAATTTCTGATAATTGTTTCTATTTCCTTGGTGTTAGTCATGATCTCTCACCTTTCATTCATAATTTTATTAATTTGGATCTTTTCTCTTTTCTTTTGTATAAATCTGACCAGTGGCTTAATGATCTTATTACTTCTTTCAAAGAACTAGCTTCTAGTTTCATTGATATGTTCTACTGTATTTATGGCTTCTAATTCATTGATCTCTGCTCTAATCTTAATTATTTCTCTTCTCACATGTGGGCTAGGCTTAATTTGTTGTTCATTCTCCAGTTATTTTTTTTAAGATTTTATTTATTTATTTGAGAAAGAGAGAAAGAGAAAGAGAGAATGGGAGAGATAGCATGAAAGGAGAGAGGTCAGTGGGAGAAGCAGACTTCCTGCCAAGCAGGGAGTCCAATGTGGGACTCGATCCTGGGACTCCAGGGTCATGACCTGAGCTGAAGGCAGTTGCTTAACCAAATGAGCCACCCAGGTGCCTTCATTCTCCAATTCTTTAACATGTGAAGAGTTTGTGTTTTCAGAACTTTTTTTTTTTTTTTTTTTTTTTTTTTTTTGAGTGAGGCTTGGATGGCTATGTATTTCCCCCTTAGCACCATCTTTGCTGGTGGTTTCGGAGCAATGCGTTTTCATTCTCATTGGTTTCCATTATTTTTTTAAGTTATTCTTTGATTTACTGGTTGACCCTTGTACTCTTTTTTTTTTTTTTTTTTTAGAGAATTGAGCCCTTTATTATTATATAATAACCTTCTTTATCTCTGATAATTTTCCTTCTTCTAAAGTAGGCTTTGTCTGAAATTAATATAGCTAATTCACATTCTTTTAAATATTAGAATTAGTATGATACAGCTTTCTCCAGTCCCTTGCTTTTTTTTTAAAATATGTACAGTTAGCCAACATACAGTATATCATTATTTTTTAATGTAGTGTCCAGCAATTCATTAGTTTCATATAACACCCAGTGCTCATCCCATCATGTGCCCTCCTTAATACCCATCACCTGGTTACCCCATCCCTCCACTACCTTCCCTTCTGTAACCAGCAGTTTGTTTCCAGGAGTCCAGAGTCTCTCATGATTTGTCTCCCTCTCTGATTTCTTCCACTCCCTTGTACTCTTGAGGAGGATGGTCTTTACATTCCAAGTGTTCAATTTTTTTTTTTTCCAAACCTTTTCTTGTGATTGAGTTCCAGTTTCAAAGCATTGTGGTCTGAAAATATGAAGGGAACAAAATATGACATCCTTTCCTGATTAAAACTCTTCAGAGTGTAGGGATAGAAGGAACATTCCTCAACTGCGTAAAATCTACCTATGAAAAACCCACAGAAAATATCATTCTCAATAGGGAAAAGCTGACAGCCTTTCCCTTAAGATCAGGAACACGACAAGGATACCCACTCTCACCATTATTGTTCAACATAGTACTAGAAGTACTAGTAACAACAATCAGATAACAATAAGAAATAAAATGTATTCAAATTGGCAAAGAAGAAGTCAAATTCTCTTTTTTTCACAGATGACATGGTACTTTATGTAGAAAACCCCAAAGATTCCACCCCCAAATTACTAGAACTCATACAGCAATTCAGTTATGTGGCAGGATACAACATCAATGCACAGAAATCAGTTGCTTTCACTAATAATTTAACAGTTGAAAGAGAAATTAGAGAACTGATTTCATTTACAGTAACACCAAAAACTGTAAAATACCTTGGAATAAACCTAATCAAAGACATAAAGGATCTGTACTCAAGGAACTACAGAACACTCATGAAAGCAACTGAAGAAAACACAAAAAGATGTAAAAACATCCCATGCTTCTGGATCAGAAGAATAAACATTGTTAAAATGTGTATGCTTTCAGCATCATCCAGATCAAAATACCAAAGGCATTATTAAAAGTCCTGGAACAAACAATCTTAAATTTTGTATAGAACCAGAAAAGACTCCAAATCACAAAGGAAATGTTGAAAAAGAAAAACACAGCTGAGGGCATCATGTTGCCTGATTTCAAGCTATATTACAAAGCTCTGATCACCAAGACAACATGGTATTGGCACAAAAATAGACACATAAGACAATGGAACAGAATAGAGAGCCCAGATATAGACTCTTAACTCTATGGTCAAATAATCTTCGACAAAGCAGGAAAAAGTATCCAATGGAAAACAGACAGTCTCTTCAATTGGTGCTGGGAAAATTGGACAGTTATATACAGAAGAATGAAACTTGGCCATTATCTTACACCATACACAAAGATAAACTCAGAATCGATGAAAGACCTCAGTATGTGACAGGAATCTATCAAAATCCTAGAGGAGAACATAGGCAGTAACTTCTTCAACATTGGCCACAGCAACATCTTTCAAGACATGTCTCCAAAGGCAAGGGAAACAAAATAAAAAAATGAACTTCTGGGACTTCATTAAGATAAAAAGTTTCTACACAGCTAAGGAAACAGACAACAAAACAAAGAAGCAACCCACAGAATGGAAGAAGATATTTGCAAACGACATTATAGACAAGTGACCGATATCCAAGATCTATAAAGAATTCCTCAAACTAACACACACAAAACAGATAATCACATCAAAAATTGGGCAGAAGACATGAACAGACACTTCCCCAAAGTGTCCAAAGAAGAAATACACATGGCTAACAGACACATGAAAAGGTGTTCATCATCATTAGCCATCAGGGAAATTCAAATCAAAACCACATGAGATATATCAGCTTACAGTACTTAGAATGTCAAAAATTGATAGGCAAGAAACAATAAATGTTAGAGAGATTGTGCAGAAAGGGGAACCCTCTTACACTGTTTGTGGGAATGCAAATTAGTACAGCCACTTTGGAAAAGTGTGGAAATTCCTCAAAAAATTAAAAATACAGCTACCCAATGGCCCAGCAGTTTCACTGAGTATCTGCTCCAAAGATACAGATGTAGTGAAAAGAAGGGGCACATACACTCAAATGTTCATAGGAGCAATGTTAATAGTAGCCAAACTGTGGAAAAGCTGAGATGCTCTTCAACAGATGAATGGATAAAGCAGATATATGTGGTCCATATGTACAATGGAATATTACTCAATCATTGGAAAGGATGATACTCTACTTTTGCATCAACATAGATGGGACTGAAGGAGATTATGTTAAGTGAAATAAGTCAAGCAGAGGAAGTCAATTATCATATGGTTTCACTTATTTGTGGAACATAAGGAATAGCATGGAGGACATTAGGAGAAGGAAGGGAAAAATGAAAGAGGGGGTGGGTCAGTTGAAAAGAGGAACCATGAGAGACTATGGACTCCAAGAAACAAACTGAGGGTTTTAGAGGGGAGGGGAGTAGGGGGATGGGTGAGCACAGTGATAGGTATTAAGGAGAGCACATATTGCCTGGAGCACTACATGGAGCACCGCTTGTTATACACAAAAAATGAATCATGGAACACTACATCAAAAACTAATGATGTACTGTATGGTGACTAACATAACAATAAAAAGAAAAAAACAAACAAAAATTAATTAATTAATTAATTAAAAGAAAAACTACCAGACATTATACACTTTCCCCATGGAAGGGCACAATACCATTTAAAATGTTCTTTTTTTTTTTTTTAATTTTGTTTGTTTTGTTTTTCCCCAAATTTTCAAATTTGGATGGGATTATGTCTCTACATTGAAATTCCAATGTCCAATTAAAATGAGACCAAAAAACCATGCATCAAATCTTGAATAAAATCTTGAATATGGGAAACCACACATAAGCAATTCTGGTTTTTTAGCAAATAGATTTCAGGGAAAAAAAGTATTGAAGAGGGAACTTAGAGACATACCAAAACAATTGCTTATATGTACAGGCTACTTTGGATCCTGATGAACACTGGATATATTATGATATTAAGGAATTATTCTTAATATTTAGGTGGGATAATATTATTTAACTTGTTTTTAGGCCATTATCTTTTTATAAAGCTAAATATTTACAAAAAAATGTCTAGTGTCAGATTCTTTTCAATGTAACCCCGGGATGCATGCTCCTTACTATATTTTCTTTTTATTTTTGTATACGATTGAAATTTCTGATAACAAAAGAGTATTTAAAATCTTTAAAATATTCAATTAAATATCTGGGCTTATTTCTGTTTTATTTTTTTTATTTTTTTAAAAGATTTATTTATTTATTTATTTGAGAGAGAGAGAGAATGAGAGAGAAAGAGCATGAGTGGAGAAAGGTCAACAGGAGAAGCAGACTCCCTGCCGAGCAGGGAGCCCAATGTGGGACTCCATCCCAGGATTTCAGGATTGTGCCTGAGCTGAAGGCAGTCCCTTAACCAACTAGCCGTCCAGGTGCCCCTTATTTCTATTTTAAATACTACTATTTCTCAATGCCACTTCTCTTATAATATGATTAAATATAATAGTGTATATAAAACAGTATAGTATTGTTTGTATTTTTTATACTACATATGGTCAATTTATTATGTGAGGAAATTATTTATGGCACCACTGAAATAATTTTGGACTATGAAATTTAGTCTTTAAAATGTAAGACACATTAATTCCCTCTATGAAATAACCATTTTACTTCTAGAGTGATGAAACAGAGGCTGGTTTTGAGCTTCTAACTACTTTCTCCATATGTATTTTCAGAATTAAGTAATCTACGTAATTATTTCTTTTCCATGTTTCCTCAGTCTATAAATACTAAATTAATTATATGTATCACAATAACTGTTAGTTTGTATTAATAAGTTTTCTCTCTGTTTACATGCTTCTAACACTGATAGTTTACATATAAACTATTTACATTCCCTTTATTCTATATTTATTTCTTTTCCTCTCAAGAATCTCTTTAAACTTCATGACTCACTACCAATCTACAAATCTCTTTTTCTTATGCTATATTCCATACTTCCCTGTAGGCTTATAACTTTCACTGTGTTAGGAATAGGGAGAAGTTTTCAAGGCCTTGTAAAAAAATGGACTCAAACTCATGCCTCTAGAAGAGACTATAAAATAAATGCAAACCCTTAGATGTATCAGTCATATATTATTATGAAAGCTTTGAGGCACTACCAGAATAAAAGTTTCTCCATAAATAAAGTACATAGATATCCTTTGAAGTTTTATTTTATGTCTATGTTACTGAACCAGGGAGCTATTTTATAATAAACTAAAACTATAACTGGAATAAAATATACTCTTGGAAATTAGTCTCATATTATTCCCCAGCATCTCAGTGGTTAACCTTAATGGATAAACGTGATATACATACTTTAGATTGTTAATTACATGAATACTATTCGATTTAACAAGTGTTTTATAAAGAAAAACTTAGAAAACTAATTTCCAGTATCAGTAAGATTGTCCACATTTCCTATTTTCTAGGTGTCATAAATATATTTTCAGTTTTTCTACTAAATAACTACTCTAATTAGAAATTTTTTTTTAAATTTATTTATTTATTTATTTATTTATTTATTTATTTATTTGACAGAGAGAGATCACAAGTAGGCAGAGAGGCAGGCAGAGAGAGAGAGAGGAGGAAGCAGGCTCCCTGCTGAGCAGAGAGCCTGATGCGGGACTCGATCCCAGGACCCTGAGATCATGACCTGAGCCGAAGGCAGTGGCTTAACCCACTGAGCCACCCAGGCACTCTCTAATTAGAATTTTATTCAATAATTTAAATGTAGTCTATTTTATTAATTTAAACATATGCAAAGTAAATGGTTATTTTATGCTCATAAACAGTAATGGTAAAATCATAGAACTATAGATGCTTGTCTGAATCCCTTCTGAGCCACCAAAGTTCTCCAACTGTCATATACAGCCATTAACATATGACATTTCCATTCATATTCTAAGGCAGAAGGTGATATGAGAAAATTATATTATATGACCTTCCTCTATTGTGTATCTTTATGCATATGTTAGTATGTTTATGTACAGAGAACACAATATTATGTGGTAGTTTTGTGTAATCATATGTACATATAACAGTTTATTCAGTTCATATTATACCATCAGAAATTATTACTTTTATTTTTATCTAGGAAGAAGAACTTCTGGACTCTGGATTAATGTTAAGAATGGTTTTCAATTAGAGAATAAAATATCACCTTTAATAGCCTTATATAATAACCTTATATAAATAAAACCAGTATTTTTATATATATATATTATATATATATATTTATATATATAATATATATTTATATATATTCAGTTCATATTATACCATGGGAAATTATTACTTTTATTTTTATCTAGAAGGAAGGACTGCTGGACTCTGGATTAATGTTAAAAATGGTTTTCAATTAGAGAAATAATATATCACCTTTAATAACCTTATATAAATAAAATAACACATTTATTGACTTAAAACAGTTTTGCAATCATTGCAATTGATGACTGGTATTCACTGAGGTAAAGGAAGAGAATCACTACCACCAGGGCCTTACACTGAGTTCAACAGCTTATAATTTTAGCTTAAGGAGAGCAGTGACAAGAGAGGGGTCAAGGAGCAAAAACAGAAAAGATATTTGACAAAAAAATCAAATATTTTCATAAGATTTTTTTTTAGAAGATGTATAAATAGAGAGATGTGAAACTCAGGACCATGTATTGATATGCTTATAATATTCCAGCAAATAGTTACAAAGTGAACATAGACTCACTGTTCCTTAACGCTTAATTACTAGATAATGGGTTAATTCTGGAAAAGCTGTGCAAATGGAAAATAAGGTTAGGGATAATTTAAGGGCATCTAATCTCTTCCAGCATAGTTCAGATAATTTGCTCAATTCCCAAGGTTCCAAAGGTAATCATTTTGGTGTAGCTGGCAAAGTCAAGCTCTTCCATGCATAAGCATATGATCAAGAAATACTTGGTTTTATCCTTTCCTGGATCACTCCTATAAGGAGTTCCAGGAAAGTGAAAGGTGACTTCCAGAATATAGCACACAGACAACGCTGCTTCTCTCATCTCATCCTGAGTTATACTTCAGGTAAGGTCATGATTCCCTAAAATCAAATCAGCCACAGCAAATGAGCTCAGACCCAGAATACACCCACTTAACATATATTTAGTATTTAAGGCATGCTAATCTAAGGAGTACTTATGTGTCTATTTATAGTACATACTTCCATAAACCGTATGCAGGGAATGGGATCACATAGAAATGTCATTTTCAAATTCTTTAGACTTGATCTCCAGTAGTTTTCACTGCTATATAATATAATCAAGTCTCTCTTTCATATAGATCCTTTTTTATTTTTCTTATAGCCTTAATAAGTGACAGGAAAATAAATAACATTTGTAGATGGGTGGGTAAATACTGGGCTGTTGACTGATTGCATTTTGTCTTACAGAGAACCTCAGCGGCATCTTCTTTTCCTAAGTTTCTCTGCCTTTGTCTTCTATTTAACACTTTTATTTTATATTGATATCGTCAGTGATTTTTTTTTTTTTTGTATAATTTATTTTCCAGAAAATTTTCATTACCTACTATGTAACTCTCTGGGTTAATAAATATTACTGTTCTTCCTTGATTGATACAGTAATGTCAATCATAACATGAATTTTAAGGTATAGACTGTGGTTTGGGAGATATGATTAACTTTTATTTAAGGCATGTTAACAAATTATGAGCAACTGAGAACATACTATAACTATATCTAAATTTGAAATCCACAAAACAAGAGAAATATAGATGACATTTCTCAGAGATATGATGAAGTTTTTACAATTCTATTTTAAGACACACACACAAAAAGTAAATTAAATGCATCACAATCTGGCCCACCTGAGGGACATTAGATACCTTTTAAAATGCATTTTTAATTAAAGTCATTTTAAGTATTTTATAAATGATTTAAAAAACCAACATGACCTAGATTTCTGAATCAAATAGTCTTAATAAACATGAATAGAAATTGATAAAAGGTTGATATGGTCTTGACTATACATATTTTTCATCTGAATCAAATATTCTCTGAATGGAGTAATATCACTCACATTTTTTTCAATATTTGGAAGAAAGGAACTTCCAAATATAATCTGTCTCAATTGGCAAAATGTCAACAGGTGACATTAATCTAGTCATGTGGCGATAGAATGGGAAAATGGTCTTGGTTCAGTTTCAGAAATTCCATTTGGTGTACATGCAGCATCTTCTGCCCACCAGCTTTATGGAAATTTTCTTTAGAAGTTTTACATTCACTCTGCCCAAAAGAATAAAATTACTTCACAGAGCATACACTATGAAAATATGACAAAATGCCAGAAAGGGTCATAGAGAAATGAAAACTCTTGCAATTACAAAATACACAATTACAATGTACTTAACAAGCCACGCTATATTTCACAGGTGGAAGCAATCTAGTTAGAAATACCTTATAATGTCATGAACTACCTTTCATATCTAGAATAGTGCAAATATGTTAGGAGAAAGGATAGCAAAATGTTACAAAGTAACAAACTGGATTTAAGACCCACTCAAGAAAACGAGTACCATTATTTTATATTTACAATAGTTTAGGAGTTTGTAGATATAGCCAAAATGATGCCATTTAGAAAAGCTTTGCCATTCAAGAGGGATAAAATACTTTTTTGTTGAATTCAAGCATACAGAAATATATTCTGAATCTTCATTTTGCCAGAATGTCAGATTGCTACTGAGAACAGGTGGGAAGATTACTTCATCCTGTACTGCAGGGAATTTAGCTGCTAGTTTTGGCTGGTAAGGTAATCTCAGCTGGTAAACATGTTCATTTTATATATCAAATACTGCTAGTTATCAAGTTTTAAATATATATTTATAAAATAATCATAATATGGAATGGCTCATATTTTAATAAAATATCTAATTATTATAGGAGATTGTAAGTTATTATTATCACTATTTTTTTTAAACTGGTGCATTATCTTTGAAGTCTGGGATAGCCACATTCACAATGAAAAAATAACAATTTCAGCACTGACTTTTTAAGTGATCATATTGAATGAAAGATATATTCAAACATGCAAACATGGTTTAGGATATAAATCTGAAAAGATAAGAAACCTACAAGAACAATAACTTCACTAAATCAAATTGAAAGTGAATTCTTAAAATAAGAAAGTTTCCTTAACATTGTTTTACTCTAAATCTTATAGGACTGATATTAATGAATCTCAGAGTTTAAAAAAAAAAAAAAGGAAGTAAATGCTTTTTTAAGGTTTCCCTATCATTGTACAGGTTTCACAAAGAAACTCTGAGGTCTGATACTATTAATTCCAAATGTATATGTGAAAATTAAGGCTTGAGGGACAGAACGTATTTTCTCAGCATCATCCAGATACTCAAGAAAGGAATTGAAAGGATTCCAAATCTTCTAATTCCTAGCAGAGGCACTTTCCCTGTCTTACATTCTGACTTTCACTACCTAAGTACTGGTTCCTTTTATCTATGGAAAAATAATCCAACTAACCAAGAAAGAAAATGTTTGTGTCATGATGCTATTTTCATAATTTTGCAAATTATTTTGTATGAACGTATTAATAAACATGTTACAAAGTCCCAACATTTTACATAAAAATATAGTTGAGAGAAAAAATAAAATAAAATCAGTTCTCATTAAATAGTCAAACTATACGTAAATTTATTCAGGTTGTTTGCATTTGAATCTACTGTTAAAACCAAAACCCCACCAGGGATGATTTCAGAGAATCAGAATCTCAGAGTTAGAAGGTATCATTAAAGGTTATATGGTCTAACCTCTTTCCCAGCATTGATTATCAAATAATACAGTGCACTCTAAATAAAGGGAAGGAGAGTTATTCAGCAGTATAAACTGTAACTGCCCATTAATTTTGAAACTCTAAAGCATTACTTAAAAATTCAAATGAACAAATTACAATTACATTTTGTGATTCATAATCTGAAACTCATTCTAAACATAAGTCACTCGCTTGTGCCAGCTGAAAGCCAATAGAAGACCCCTAATAAGATGTTTTTTCTAAACTGCAACCAGTATTTAACTTCCCATGATATTTCAAATTGGGAAATAATTTTGAAGTTATAGTCCTTGATAAAAACTGAAAACAATATAAGATATATCCATTGTTCCCCTTAGGGAATACCTTCTGAGGGTAATACAAGTCAAAATAATCCAATAGTCACTTATTGAACATGCCCTATAAATTCCAGGGATAATGTTGCTCTGGGACAAAGAGTGTAGATAGTAAAATATCCTTGCCCTCAGAGACCTTATTTTTTAGAAAGGGAAAAAATATGTATACAAGTAATCCAAAAGAAACGTTAAGTGTAAAACTAGGCTACGTCATTAGAGATGGGATTAAGTTTTAGAAAAATCAATTCACCAGCTAAGCAAAGTAGGTTGGAAATCTGTAACAAAAGAGGAGAAAGGTCCTTCCAGGCAGCTGCATCAGTGCATAGGTAGGGAGGAAAGAGGGACCATGGTGTTGAAGGAAGGAGAGCTGTTAGCTTGCTCTGCTATGGAGCTGGTTTAGATAATACGTGGTATGTGTTCTGTTGATGTAACCTATCCACTTCTATTCACAATCTGTGAAACAGCTTTTATGCTTACTCCACTCTTCCTTCAATAGACTTCAGTGGTAGACAGAGTAAGGAAGAGATGGGCATCAGATTCCATTTCTTAGAGATTAACTTGCTAGACTACTCAGATAACACACTTTACAGGCTATAGAACACTTAAAGGAAGTGTTCCTTTGCAGGCAGGCACTTATAGGATACATTGGAGCTGGCAACACCACTATGACTACTCCTCCTTAAAACCTCATAAAACCTCCTCTTCAAAGAGATTTATGAATAATGTGAACTAAATAATTCATGGGATTGCAGATGCCAGTCCAAATAGCCTCTTCTTTTTCAAGGTTTCAGTTTGTAGAACTGTGATCAAAAGCCTTCATCAGTCATGATAGTCGCATTTGTCCTCACTCCAAACAAACCGTATTTGCATGTGAATGTTTCTCATTGAAATGAGATATATAATATGCCAGCCAAGGCCCAACTAAAAGGCATTTTATGCCATTTAAATTCAGTCAAATTAAAGGCTGAATGCAACCTAAAAGGTCTACTCTCAGAACAGTAATTTGACACATCATAAATAAGAACCATTTTTTGTTAGCGTAGGTTCAGCACTTGTCAGAAAATTGTACACAGCCATATTAACAAAGTGCCGCCTCTTAGGGAGAAATAAACTATAAGAAAAACCTTGTATGTAAAGCAGCAAAACACACAAACAAAGAGTGTAATATAGTGTCACTGGTTCAAAGTTGACATTTTTCACTGACATTTACAGAAGAGGATAGATAACATTTTAACCTGCTTGAATGCCAAAAAGAAATTGTCAAAAATAACTTTTTTGTTTCAAATTTAAACTAAAAATTGTGTTTAGGAACAGGTGAAAATATTGATTGCCATTTAGTTTAGAACAAGTGGTTGTAACTCGTCAATTTAATTCTTGGTCTTGGGTAGGGAGAACTGGAATCATTGGTGGAAACTATGCACTAAAAAGCCAAAATCGAATTGAAAAATATTCCATGTTTAGAAATGAAAAAATTCCCTTTGAAAGACCCCAATGATGGGGAGACCTATTTTTTTTTTTTACAAGAGATTATGAACACGTGTTGTAACTAATTTTTCTAGTTCTCACTGACTAAAAGAAAATGTCATTGGGTTACATATAATGAGAGATTTTTAGATGAAAACTGATAATTGCATGAGGCAAGAGGCTAGAATCCAAAGGCTAGAAAGAGCTGTGGTAGAACAATTCACAAGAATTCTCCTAATTTAATCTATCCCACACATTCAATCTTATTTTTTAATTCCTTCACATGCAACCTGAGAATTTGTTTAGCAGATCTATCCAGTCTTCTGAAAATACTAAATTCACCATCATTTGAGTCCTCAGTAACATTAAGAAAAACATTAAAGATTGTACTTTCACACCGAATTGTCATCATTGTGGGTGTAAAAGTTAACTTTATTTATTTTTGTGTTTACATCTTTCTACGTACTAACTACAGAGATTTGAAATGTGTATAGTGTAGAAAATGTATGACAACCCAGGTACTGTACAGAAAAATTTCTAGACATCAGGTATCAGCACCCAACTTCTGTTCACATCTTCAAATCAAGTATCTGAAATTCTAAAAGCAGAAAATAATGATAATCTCATCTCCCTAGTCTTCCAAAAAGTAAAAAGAGGCCTAAATTTTAGGAAAGTATTTCCCCAAGTCCTCTTTTTATAAAATATAAAAGCTTTCTAAAATACACCTCTTACTTGATTATGCTGACTTTGAAGAAATATCTCACATGGGTGGGGAGTACTGGAAACTACGAGGAAAATCTGGATTACTGATATTTTAACTCTAATTCTTTTTAAGTGCACGCAGTTTAGAAAAGTTCAAACAAGAATGAAGGAAATCTTATTCTTAAAAAGGCAATCAAACTGATAAATTGTTTTTAAAATGCTAAGCTAAAGGAAGTTGCATTTTTGCTTGATAAACACTGTGAGATTGTGCAGATGTTTAGTTAGCTCCAAGAGATAAAAATGAGGTGTTTTATATGACTACATAATGTTAAATTCATCTGTATAATCTGGCTTTCTATTTTCTGGGTATATGAACTTCACAGCCTAGATGTTATTCCTCAGGTTAAGAAAAAGCAATTAGGTAAAAAAGATATTAACAAAGTTTAACAGACATATAATATAACAAAGTAATACAGGCATATAATAAGGATAATGACTTTTACCTTCATGAAAATATCCTAACTACATCAACTATACTTTTCAATGCTTATTTTGCAATAAAACTATGTAATGACACAGTCTTCCTGGGAAAAGAAAAGTGGTACTCTATAGAAAGAAATATATGTAATCTAAGAAAATTCACTGGACACAATAGTTCTAAATCACAGCTACAGAGAACTAGCAATTCCACAAAATATTTAAATTATTATCTTGTCATTTTAGGCATAAGTCTTTGGTAAGGAATCATATATCAATTAAATATTAATATAAATGATATAAAATAAACCTATAATATATATAAAATATAAAATATGCCTGCACTTCTGTAAGAATACATTCAAATGTATACATAACTGTGACAGTCTATAAATGAATACCCAGTAAAATGCACTGGATATGACAATTATCTAAACCATTTTTACTTTGTTCTCATTTAACAAACAATATATAAATTTTAATAATTTTTAATTTTTCATCATGACAGTAAAAGAGAACTAAGCAAGGTTTTTTGTGATGACCTAGATTTTCTTCTGTCCTATACCAACTGTGAATTGCTTATTCAGATATTGAGAAATGTATATATTTTTCATATTTCAGTAATACATGTCATCAATTCTGAAGCCAATTAATCCATATGTAAATAATCATCTTAAGCAAGTCAATATAGAAAAAAATATGTAATATGCTAGGGAACTTAGGACAATTTTCATGCAAAGGTACCGCCTTTATAGGAGAACAAGGAATGGCTTGTGGCAGAAAAACACAATATATCAGTGGGAATGTGAATGCTAATGAGAGAAAGCCAAGGGATAGGGATATAGCAATGTATATTGCAAGCAGACACTGATGAGGGCAGATGTAGAAAAATGATTATCAACTTTAGACCCCTAGAGCAACATGAATGAAATCACATCCTTGTGTTCTGGGAAATAAAACAGGCAACTTGGATAGAAATAAAGAGAGGCTTTAATTATCTAAAAGTAAATTGGGAGCAACCCATGATAATACTGAAGTGGGGTTATTATAGAATACAATGTAGAGTTAATTCAGAAATCAGTTTGTTCAAAAACATCAACAGCTGGGTTTAATAATAGACACAATGAATCAGAAATGAATAAAACCTTGAGATGGAAGATTATCCAAGCAACTCTAATCATATTATTAGATTTACTAAGGAAAATAAAATGACAAAGAATCTATAAAAGGACCTTATTTATGTGAATATAGTTCTAAGCAACTTTTTTTTTTCAGATATAAATCTGAGGTCATACTAAGTATACATATTTCATGGACATGTCTAGATTTTCATGACAAAATGAGCAAATTATATGAGAAGCTATTCTTTATAAATAATCAAAGCTGAGGGGCACCTGGGTGGCTCAATGGGTTATGCCTCTGCCTTTGGCTCAGGTCATGGTCTCAGGGTCCTGGGATCAAGGCCTGCATCTGGCTCTCTGCTCAGCAGGGAGCCTGCTTCCCTTCCTCTCTCTCTGCCTGCCTCTCTGCCTACTTGCTATCTCTCTCTCTGTCAAATAAATACATCAAATCGTTAAAAAGTTAAAAAAAAATAAAAACATAAAGCTGAGGGGGGAAATCTATATGTAATGATAAAATAAATTTTTCAGGGTTAAATTAGACTCCAATTAGATGATTCTTCTTCTTCTTTAAGCTTTTCACATGTGAAGTTTGAGGGGCTAGAGACCAGACTTTTCATACTGTTAAATAGCTAATGAACCAAGCTCACAAATGGCAGGAAGTTCTATAGAACAAGATCTAGTTAAACATCTAAACATGTGGAACTTAAGAGGAAATAGAATGAAGGGCCCGAAGAGCCAATAATCTGGATCTGACTTCTTGTACATAGAGACAAACTGAGGAATCATGGAAAGAAGGAAAATACAAGAATTAAGTTTTTGCATGATCAGTTGTATTAATTTATTATTTTTGCATCTATTTTTAAAGATTTATTTACTAAGAGAGAGCACACACACATGTGCACAAGCAGAGGGGTGGGGCAGAGGGAGAAGGAGAGAGAAACTCAAGGCAACTCCATGCTGAGTGTGGAGCCCAAGATGGGGCTCAGTCTCAAGCTCCTGCGATCAAACCTGAGCAGAAGTCAAGGGTCAGATGCTTCAACTGACTGTGCTACCCAGGTGCATTTAACACTGGGTTTAGAGTACCAGCCCTCATCACTTACTAATGTGAACTTGAGGAAGATATGCTATGTCTCTGTGCCTCAAATTCTTCATCCCTAATGTGGGAAGATAACAACAGTACCTGATTCATAGAATTATAATACAAATGTAAATGAACCTATATATATAAAGCACACAGAACAGAGTTTGGCACATAGTAAAGCCACAAAAATGCTATTTTTATTGTAGTCTTTAAGACCTCATATAGAAATGATGTGTGTCTTTGCTGTCCTTATTGGTAGCTTTGTCTTCTCTGCTCACTATCAGGGACCCATTTCTTCATAAGGATCTCAGTGTTTGGTAGACACTCAGGAAGTTTCCTGAATAAATACAGATAGAATACCGGCCATATGTCAAGCACTGCTCTTAACTCTAAGGAAACAAAAGAGGAAAATAAGATCTCTGCCAATTTTTGACTGTACAATGATGTTGTTGTTTTGTATATTCCCTGTCCTTTGTATCTGCTTAGAGAATAAAAAAAAGAAAAAAGAAATAGCACACTTAAGTATTCTAAACAAGTTGATACAAAATAGTTTGGGCACCTTTCCAATTTATCTAATATGAAGTCATTTTGTTTTGTAGGAAAAAAAATTCCCGAAGTATAAAGTAGGCAATAAACCAGTGATGTAAACTTTAACTTTACTATTAGAGTAGAAAAGGAAAAAAAAAAAAAAAAAAGACTAGTGCCAATATATCACATAATAGCCATACAAATAGATCTTGTATTCAATATTTAAAATTCTTGATGCCCACTGATACCCCATCTCTCTTCTGGAAAAATGAAATCTTTGCCCTACTCATATTTGTTATTGATATATATCAATATATACATCAATCATTTTCTCCTTCACCATACCTGATAGATAATGTGAGTGCCCTGTTTTAAAAAAAAAAGATCAGTCAGATTCTCTCAGAAGTGTGTGCTTGGGTAACTAAGAGATTGTGACCGGAGAGCCAAAACTGAAACATCTTACATGATATATAGCCAAAGGCAAACTAGAAAGAGAATGGAAAATGGACTAGAAAGGGGAAAGATGTAGGTGATAAGGTTCCTTGGATATGCCTTATGTCCCTCCTTTCAGGGCTATACTTCTTGGATTTCCATCTGGTACACCAGCTTTTGAAGAGCTATATGAGTAAGCCTCAGTGTCTTGCAACTAAGAGGATCCTAAAAAGATAAACCATGTGTATTTCAACAGATTACCCAGGACTAAACAATGTATGCCAAAATACATATTCAAAATATAAGGGAAGAGAGGCACCTGGGTACCTCAGATGGTTAAGCATCCAACTTGATTTCAGCTCAGGTCCTTATCTCAGAATTGTAAGATCCAGCCCTCCAGGGAGCTGGTCGTGGAACCTGCGTAAGATTCTCCCTCTCCCTCTCCCCTTGCTCCACCCACTGCACCCCTGCCCCCACTGGCTCACAGGTGTATGCACTCTTTTTCCCTTTCTCTCTGAGATAATTTTTAAAAAATAATAATAAAAATAAATTGTAAGGGAAGAAAACACCTACCATATATAAGGTGTTACGGACTCCCATGTAATACTGACTCATCTAAGGTTCAGTTTTGATTAATGGATCTTCTAGAATTTAAGCTTTATTAAAAATAAGATGAGTCATTATTTAAAAAAAAATACTAATTAAAGATCCTACATGAATTATTCTGGATAAGCCTGGCAAGTAGAACAGTTTTTAAAAAGAAGACATAGGAGGTGTCCAGGAAACAAAACACTGAATGTTGAGTGATAATGTTCTTGCTGGATTGCACAGTGTAAGACCGCATTAGGGTGACAGATGGGGAGTCTAGGTTGTCCGCATTCTGCTGCATGGGAATAGGGACAGATTTCTTTGAGTTTTGAAAATGTATGTCTTATTACTCAATGCTTCTTTTCAACCATGTGAATCCTTACCTTTTATTTCACTCAGATATTTCTTGTCATTGTCTAGGCCCCTTGCAGCTAGGTTTCATGTGGAGCTGGGCAGCAAAACACCTCAGGAACTGAGGATCAGGAATTTTAAGTTCAAATTCTCAAACTCTCCATTCTCTTCCATACTGTTCCTTAAGAAGGAATCTGCCTCACTTGCAGATATGGTCCTTTACCCCATTTGAAAACAAGAAAAACTTTAAAACAAATAAACAAAACAAAACAAAGCAAAAATGAAAAGAGGAAAAACTTTGATAGTCCTGTGCCCTTGTTTTAATAAACTGATTATTCTCCTAGTGTGAATCAATTTTAGACCTTTTGTTTTATATATATATATTTATATATATATATATACACACACATACATACTAGGTGTGTACATATTACTCTTATAACTAGGCATTGGAACACTGACTTCATTAAAAGAATGTTAGTTATCAAGAAGCAGGGTAGAGAAAATACTAGAATAGATAGAGGAATCCTGAATTTTCATTATTTTTAATGCTAATCCTGTAAATCATCTGAATGGCATTTAACTCTTTGGAATTTGAGGAAAGGACTTCCTGACAAAAGTTTCTTGTCTCCTCCCTTCTGTCCTTTTGTTGACTTAAATAAAAATTGTATCCCCTTTTTGGCAACAAAGGAGAAGTAAGATTAGTACCAGGAAGTAAAATCCCTCTAGCCCAAAATTTGAGTCAGAAGTATCAATATAAAGACAATGTATTTTGTCTTAAAAATAGATGTGTGTGGGTGTTTATGTGTGTGTGTGTCTGTGCATTTATATGTGTATGTGTGTATTGTCACTGAAAAGACCCAGGAACAATGCAAATCTAGCAGCAATGAGCATCCCCAATACTATAATTGAGGTTTCTAAATACATTTCCATTAAAAGAAAAGAGGATTTATTAAATAAATAGCTTTTAGAAATGGGGTAAAAAAATATACAGTCTAAAAAGCTGGAAAGCCATAAAAGTCTGCTGATTTAATGTCAAAAGAATTGAAGAGGCCCTCACTGGTCAAATATGGGGCTATTTGAATAATTACGTCAATGGATTAAGACACATCAAATATGCTTAAATTTATGAACACACACTGATCCTCAAAACAAAGAAGCAAAACATAAACAAACAAACTTCTTTGTTCATCTTTGGCGGACGCCAGGAAACCAACTAGATATTTTTAAGACTGCCAAAAACACACAAAAAAGGAATCAAGCATTTTTTCTATCTTTCTTATATGAACAGTACTTTAGGGATATAATTCAGTGGTGAAATTAAATTTCTCTTTATAGAAGTATTTAAGCTCACGGATAAAGAGGAAATGGTAGAATTAGAATATCATAGTTTGCTTCCAAAACTAACACACAACAATCCAGATGTTAAAAAGATGAAATCTGATTAACCATGAGTTGATCTTTGTCTTAGGTCATGAAATGCGTATTTGACACATTATCAATCTTTAGTTGTAGATCAAATAAAAATGAAGAAAGTGAGTATGATGAAGAGACTGAACAAGAATAGCCTAATAGAAGGAGCCAGCAGCACAATGATGGGGAAAGAAAAGGAGAAAGGACAGGCACCTGGGTGGCTCAGTCAGTTAAGCATCTACCTTCAGCTCCAGTCATGATCCCAAGGTCCTGGTCTAGAACCACATTGAGCATATGGGGATTCTGTTTCTCCCTCTGTCTGCAGCTCCCCCTACTTGTGTGCTTTCTCTCTACATACCTCAAATAAATAAATAAAAATCTTAAAAAATATTTTGCTTAAAAAAAAAAAAAGATAAAAGAAAAAAGGAGAAAAGGAATGGTCCAGGGTAAATTAGCTGTATTCCTGACTGTAACCCAGAGTTGCTAGCAGCTTTGGCATGGGGGGTCCATTGCAATGAGAGAAAAACAGTGAAAATATAAAGTAAGCAGTGGCTATGAGGCTGGAGAGGAATTTCCAGCATAAAATAGTATTTGTTAAAGTGGCAGGTGACACAACCCCATGCTATCCAAACCAAAGTAACCATTGGCCAGGCTAGTTTGTTTTGTTTTGTTCCCCCCTGCAGCAGCTACACCAAATGAAAGACTAAAAGATATGTATCTGGTCTTGTACAACAAACTAATTCATACAGATGAAAGAGGGTTGTGTGGTGATAATAAAATATAAAGAAAAAAAAGAATGAATAAGTGACAGTAGAGGGCACCTTTATCCAAGACTTCATTATGGGTCCTGGCAGAATTCACCAGACATGCAGAGACCTTTAGGAAAAATGATTGGAAAATAGATGAACATGTGGGATTCATAGACTGATGGCACAGAAGAGAATGCTAGATAAGTATGAGTATGGTAACTTCAAAATATAGCTGCAAAATCTTTGGCACTCTTCCGATTGGGAGGTGGATCTATGCCCTAATTCTTTGAATCTGGGCAAACATGTGACCTCTTTGCCTAATGCAATACAGCAAAGGAGATGCCACATGACCTCAGAGGTTAGGAAAGTCATACATCTTGGTCTCTAGAAGACTCTAGAAGACTTGCTCTTGGAGCCTGAGGCTTCGCATGGGTCTGACATGACATACATGACAGAGGTCACAGGCACTAAACATGTCAGTTGAGAGTGAGACTTTCTTGGATCATCATACACATCAGCTCCTCTATCAGCTGAGTATCAGTGATTGACTTCTATTGGTGCCATAAAAAGCAGAATTCTCTATTAGTGACCTGTCCAAATTCTTGATCCTCAAAATCATGAGCTATAATAACATGGCTATTTTTTTAAACCATGAAGTTTTGTAGTGGATAACTAGGTTAGGGGAATTTCAAGGTATGATCAGTGAGAATGATGAGTGAAATATGTCTACAGTTGTCATTACAGTTGTCCAATCATAAAAAAGCAATGATACAAAGACACAAATTTTGAGGTAGATGCAGCCCTCCAACAACACCTTCTCAGTTCCTGAGCAAAGTACACAGGCTAAGTTCAGTGACTATTGCAGAATGGAGGACACAAAGAAATAACTGTCTGCCTGTTTTTTTCTTCTTATATAAGTTTTAAAGATAATATTTTAGCTATACAAAATTACGTACACACACATCTGTTATAAACTATTACACAGTGAACAAGAGGAATATACCAGCAAGCCAGGAAATAGAATATAACCAATAATTTACATCTGCCCATATGCTTCTAACCGATACCATATCCTATTCTCCCTGCCTTTCACACTGTTACGGAAAGGGAAATGCTATGTTGATATCTACCTACTGCCATATGAACAAGTAATTGCTGCACTACACCAAGGATTATGCAGTTTATAATCCCCACTAAAGAAGTAAAGAAACACAACAATGACATAATTATTTTTTCTTTATATTTATTCATTGCAAAAACAAGTCATTTGTTTTACTGTTACGAAGATCTTAAGCATACATGCAATTAGGGGAATATTGAAGTTGGGTTATTTTGATTATATCGTATATCTACCTGAGCTAGGAAAACTGGCATTCTGCAGGATTCACAGCTGCATGTTGCGAGGTTATCTAGCTGCATATGATTTTATACGTCTGTCAGTTAAATCACATATACAAATGCAATATCTACCATTTGGGAACATTATGTGGATTCCTGACAGTCCCGAGAGGATTATGGATCTAGAAAACTATGAATGAATTACAAGGAGCAAAATATATTGCTTTCATCTATGGCAGATATAATCTAGCTGCAATATTGTTCCTATTATGCGCAGAGTAACTAAATGGAGCTGCCTCATACTTGCAATCAGAAACTTAGACAATAATGTAGTTTTGAGGCAATAAATAGAGATCTCTCAGGTTTTGTTAGTATTATGAATCTCTAGTTTGTATTATAGTCACAACAACCTTAATAATATTACTCTGTTTATGAAAATATTTCATGGAGATAAGATCCTATAGCTCAATATCTATCTCTTTAATTTTTAAAATGAAGTGAAACATTTTTGAAGATATCATCTAGATTTGATAGGTCACCCTGGTTGTCACCTGGTACATATGTGACACTCGCTATAGTTTCATATAGGCATGGTCAAGATAGTGTAATCCTTGCTAATATACTTCAAGTAGAGAGCACACTTACAATAAACCTAAAGACAACTGCAAGTGTGAATATATTTGACTTCTAATAAATACCAAGAGGCAAAGAATGCATCGACCCACTAACAAAAGTATTTCGTGCATAAATATAAATTATCAAGAACTCATTACTAAATGAGGGAAATTGTATGTTTCTATTATGTTGTTATAAAACAACCCTAAAACAAAACACATCTATATGTGCAATACTGTTTTTGAAAATAAAGTTATTTTACGACTTGAAGTCAATTTACCAAACATATATAATCCATTTCCTACTATTATTCCACAAAACAAGGAGGATCTTAGAAAAATTAAAGTTCACAAAAGAGAACATAACTTATAATGCAGTATTGTATGGGATGGTTATAACAGAGTTATAAACCAGCATAGATTGACTCAAACATGAGGGGCAGTTTATTTCCACTGTGGTGGTAGGAGAATCCTATTAGAAGGAGAGTGTTATGAGAGTTCAAATTGGAAATATAAGTGGTATCTCAATAAGCAGAAATGAGGTAGAAATGAACACACTTCAAACTTCAGTAACAGCACAAAGAAATAGAAATATTTGAACACAGAGTGTTACACCCCTCCTCTTTGAGCCCTAAAGTAAATGGGGGCATTGTGAAGAAGATTAAGAGTTAAGAGAGAAAATGAAGGACCATAAATAAGCATTATGTGGTTTGTCTTTTTTTAAAGATTTTATTTATTTATTTGAGAGAGAGAGAGAGGGTGAGAGAGAGAGAGAGAGAGCATGAGAGTGGGATGAGAAGCAGAGGGAGAAGTAGACTCCCCATGGAGTAGGGAGTCAGGTGTGGGACTCAATCTCTGGACTTTCGGATTGTGACCTGAGCTGAAGGCAGTTGCTTAACCAACTAAACCAACCAGGCACCCAAGCATTTTATCAGGTGATTGAACTGTATTTTGCAGGTGCTAGAAACTTTATTTATTATGATTCTTTTTATCTTGAATAAAGTACTAACACACTTGACTTTATATTCTAAGATAGTCACTTTGCCATCAGTATATAGTATCAAGAACATTAGACCAATTAACAGGGCTTTATAATAGTTTAGGCAAGGTATGATGGAAGTCTGAAATAAATTGTATCAAGAAAAATTTATATAAGGACACAAAATGTTTCTACATTGTGAAGATAAAAACAGTATTATTTTGGTCCATTTAATTTTTAGTATACATTTTTCCCAAAAATACCTGCTACAGACTTTAAAATGAAGATGTCACAACAAAAGAGGAATGAATTATGAAACAAGTGATTATTATTATTATTAATTATTTTCAATATGAGAGTATAGAATCTTCTATAACAGACATAGGAATAAAAAGAGATAGAAAAGCTGATACAGATAGAGAACCGAGAATCAAGGCTAAGATTAGAATCCCTGACCTAAGAAAACTCTTTAGCTTCTTATCTATTTTACCTTTGCTACAATCTTCCTAACTTTAATATGGCAAGACAAATAACATATACATACATATATATTATTCTTCTAAAATTTCTTTATCAGCTGAAGTGAAATGTTAATAAAAAATGACTTGCTAATAAATGTAATAACAAAACTCTATTGCTAAATATATTTTTTAGATTTTATAAGCTTAATGACTAATATGAAACAATAAATATTTATCATTATTTTGGCATTTTTTGAGGGGAGGTTGGACTACTATGATCAGGTACTAAACTCTGGAAAAATAGCAATAATCAATAAACAAAAGCACTAGACTTCAGGGGTTTGCATCTTAAGAGAAGTGGTCAAAGCGAGGGACAGACAATTTTCACCTTAGGGTAAATTACTTCTCATTCCATGTAACACAGGATATATACATTAAAATAACTGGAAAAAAGATGACACAGTCCACTGCCTCAGTGAGGACAGAAGTCATGCCACTTGTTTTCCTACTCTTAGGACCTACCAAGTGCCTGGAGCACAGTAGGTGCTTAATAAATATTCAATCAAATGAATAAGTGAATAAATACATACATAATTTTTATAAATAATATGTTAGTACCTCTTGGCATTTTATTTTTGTTTAAGATTTTTATTTCTTTGACAGACATACGAGCTTGTGCTCGTTCTCTCTTTCTCTAATAAATAAATAAAATCTTAAAAAATACATACGGCAAACATCATATACTTAAAGTGTACAGCTTGATACCATCCTCCTCATGTCTTTCTCTATGCCTACCTCCATCCCAGGCACATCTAACCTGCCATTATAGTTGAGCTAGAATTTTATAGATAGAACTATATAGTATATGCTCTTTTTTTTTTTTTTTTTGGTTAGGATTATTTCTTTCAAAGTTACTAAGTAACTTTGGCATTCATGCTGTTGTTGCATATATTGACAATTTTTTTTTCCTTTGCATTTTTGAGCAACATTTCAATGTATGGGTATACCACAATTTGTTTATCTATTCACCTGTTGATGGACAGGTTGTTTCCAGTTTGGGGGGGATTCAAAGTAAACTGTTATGAACATTTACATTCAAGTCTTGTCATGAACATGTGTTTTTGTTTCTCTTGGGTACTTGCCTAGGAGTGGAAAACTTGGGCCACGGAGAGAAATGTGTTTTAATTTTTAAAAACTTCCACTTTGGTTCACCAAAGTGATTATAGCATTTTTTTTTATTATTCCTAAAAGTAGTTTATGAGAATTTCAGTTTCCCGACATCTTCACCAGCACTTAGTGTGCTCTGCCTCTTTCATTTAAGATAGTACAATAGGTATTTCATGGTATTTCATTGTTTTAATTTTCATTTCCCTGATGTGAAAACTCCATTCACTTGCCTCTTTGCCATCTTCTTTGGTGAAGGGATGTCCAAATCTTTTACATATTTTTAAATGTGTTGTTTGTTTTATTATTGAGTATTGAATGAGTTCCTGTGTTCATAACTATTCAAACTATTAGCTCTTTGTAAAATCAAGCTGAGAAACACTATGTGGTTGAAGGTGAAATCACAGAGCTATACATATCTAAGTCATCCACACATTCCAATCTCATAGTCTCACATTGACACATTGATCTCTTTTGCTTTGGAATATCTTTTTCTTCCAATAAGGGGAGGAAAACAAAGCACATCAGATATTGTTTGTTAATAAGTCATAAAATTATATACTTATTTCCTTCTAAGAATGTAAAAATTCCAAATATCCTTCATTTCCCCTTGAATTAAATTGATTATATTATTTCTGGTAGTTTTCCCATTCTTAGATGAAGTAGCAATCCATTCTAGCATATTTTGCCTTTACATTTTTTAAAGATTTTATTTTATGTTATTATTTTTTTTTGTATTTTCTTTTTTTAATTAACATATAATGTATTATTAGCTCCAGGGGTACAGGTCTGTGAATCACCAGGTTTACACACTTCACAGCCCAGCACTCACCATAGCACTTACCCTCCCTAATGTCTATAATAACACCACCCTCTCCCTACCTGCCCCCTGCCTCACAACCCTCAGTTTGTTTTGTGAGATTAAGAATCTCTTATGGTTTGTCTCCCTCCGGATCCCATTTTGTTTCATTTATTCTTTTTCTACCCCCTCCCAAGCCCCCACGTTGCATCTCCACTTCCTCATATCAGGGAGTAAAGACTTTTATTTTTAAGTAATCTCTACAACATGTGGCTCAAACAGTCAAACAGTCATGTGATTTACTGACTCAGCCAGTCAGGCATCCCTCAAGTTTTTAGCATTTTATTTAAAAAACTTAAACATAATCCAGGTAGTCAGGCTACTAGAATGAACCTATCTATCCCTTTATGAATTTTTAATTAATTCTGTTTGAGCATTTTTTATCTCCATGATATTTCATTTGTGTATTCTAACATATAAAGTTAAAGAAGAGTACTAATAATAATGAATAATAACATTAAAATAAACATTGGCTAGATTAAATATATTTGAGTTATTATAACTGCATTAAGTTTTCTAGTTGTAAATCATTTTGAATGCTCTAGTCTATAGGTAAGTAATCCTAATTAATGAAGTTAATATTTTGTTGACCTAGTAAATATAAGCACCATTTTAAAATTTTTATGATATGTAATACTATTTTAAATTGCTTAAGAATTATTTGAAATAAATATTACATTTATAGATATTTGACAGCAAATTAAAATTTTCTAAACATGTTGGTATCATACTTGATTATATAAGATAGACAGAAGTGATTTATAGATACTAAATATTTTACATAACTAATTCCTATAGCCCATAAACAATTTTTAAGGCCAAATATTGCCAGTCCTCTAATATTCATTCTTTTTGCTATAAAATCAATATTCATCATCAGAAATAGTTCAGCAAAAAACAAGTGTCAGTCATTACATAAATCTTCAGGATATATTTTGAAAATATATTTCTAAATATTTGATTTCAAAATCCATTAACATTTTAAGGCTACCAACCTTAAAGCAACAATATAACAAATAACAAGATGTTTATATTTAAACCTCTACAGTCTAAGAAAATCATTTGGTTGTCTAAATTGAGGCTTCTTATTACAATCATTATTTCCTACCAGTAAGAGATCGGATGTTTGAACTGCACAGTGTATTTCAGTTATTCTATTAGAATTTATGTCTTTAGTGGGTGATTTTATCCTGATGAACAAACAAACCAACCAACCCCAGCCAGTGGCTACACTGGTGAAAAAGACATGGGTTTTTGTATCGTACAGCCTAGATGTGGAAGTTAGTTTTCTCACAGGGAGAAAAGTCTGAGAGGTAGGGAATGTGCCCATCTGTCGTCTGTGACAGACACATTGCCATCTTTTAGACCACTGGGTCTCAAACACTGATGCACACTGGAATCACAAGGATCCTGTTACATGTAGATTCTGATTAATTCTGAGGTTCAGTTGGAGTTTCTGTATTTCTAACACGATCCCAATGTTACTGATGCTGCTTGTTGGGGAACATTCTGAATACCAAGTCTCCAGACTATGTTCCAAGTACACAAGACCATAGAACTATCTGTCCAAATGTATCTGAGGCACTTCAGAACACAACTGGGTCTCTCTAACTAATAGGCATTTGTCTTCAGAGGTATAGATGCATAGCTGACATATGACACAGGATGTCCACACTTGCAAGCAAACACTCCTCTTATACAAGTCTGGGAGGAAAGGTGAAGAGATAAGGACCAAGGGTCAACTCTATCTGCATCACCATGTTAAGTGAGGAAATTCCAAGGACTCCAAGACTTCTAAATTCAAACCAATTCCTCCAGGTCTTTAGGGAGATGTATTTGTCGATGTAGGAGATTTGAATGTGTTTTAATTTACAGTTTATTAGCATGATCTTCAACCATTAAATACTAAGTCCTGTGTTATGTGGGCTTCCATTTGTTCTCTTGTTTCCCACCTTGCAAATGTTAGAGCTGGCCTGCCAACAGGTGTAAATCCATTGTATCATTGTGCTCCAGTTATAGTAGGGAGAAATTATGTCTAGCAGTTGCTGAGGAGGGTAGCTCTCCTCCACAGCATGGAGATACACAAACATAAATAGAGGCATGTAGATCAAGATCTACTGATATTATCACATACAGAATAGTTTTAGTGTGTACCTACTTAAAGGATTTATTCTCTAAGAATAACATCTTGTAGGAGAAAAAGAAAAGACAATAAATTAGGATATCTGGATTCTACTAACATTTCCCCTATTTTCCATGTACCTGAGGGAGTCAAGGACACAATGAGAGTACACAGAAATAGTTTTCCTACTGACATCAGGTTAGTTCATTATTATCCTAGGCAATCTGAGCATTTTTCATGTTAAATATTCCTATAATTATTCATTAAAAAGATTTGACCTTCAGCATCACAAAGGATAAATCAATCATAATTTGGAGAGCAAACTTTAACCTTATATTTTGCTTTTCATGTAATCGTGAAACTATAAGGTGTTATAATATTAAAAGAATTCATGAGAATAAGTAGAGCAAGATCAATATTTTATGTTTGAAGTTATTAGATTTCCACTAAAGGTTCTATTCATCAAAAAGATGCACACAGCTCTATTGCATTCATTCTGCTTTCAACCTAAGACAGGAAGAGCATCGTATAAGCAAATCAGACAACCATAAAGAACAATATCATGTTAGAATAATTCTGAATAAACACATTAGGAAACTTGGAGGCTTTTAGATGGAATAGTGAACTGTCAAAAATACTTTGCCCCCCTGCCATTCCTCAACCCTTTTTTTCCCCCCTGAGGAAAAAAATAGAAAATTTAAATGATTTAGGATATAATTTCTTCTAAAATATACTTCTGTGATCATATATACTCATTATCTAAGCAGCACTCACAGGAAGAATATTTTTATTCTGTTCATATTATTTTATCCACACTGTCCAGTTAGAGTGGGACAATAACACCCCCAGCTCTTTCGAAATAACTTCTTTACTTAATCATAAAGAGAAGTAAGTGTTGGCACATATTCAATAAGACATGAGATTAGTTTCACCTGGGGGCATGGTATTCACACCCACCAAAATCTTCTACACTTGAAGATAATCTTATGTCTTATAATTCTATCATGATTGTGGAAATTAAAAAATAAACAGCACAAGAGTCATTAAATGGTCCTCTTGAAACAATATAAAAAAGATATGCAAAAATACCTTTAAAAAAGGGGAATTCAGGAGCATCTTTGTATTAAATATAGAATAATACTTCAGCTCTTACTTAAAAAGGAAGCTATGGAGTCAATCTCATTTCAAGAAATTATTATAAGACATTAAATAGGAAGTAAGAAAAATTGAGTGTGGTTGCAACTTTTATTGTATGTTACTTTCAGCCACCTTAAATTATGTATTCAATATATGCAATGTTGTCTGAAAATATTTAAATCAAACATTCATCTGGGCTCTAACTTCAGTTTGATGACCACTTTCACCCATCACTCTGCTGAAACCAGCTTCCTGTGATGCTCAACAGATAATCTGAGGAAATATGAATGATTTCTATGAAAGAATTTTATCCCAACGTAAAAATGTGGAGAGATAACCTAATAGATTACTGAATAGGACTAGATTTCCTTCTTTCTATTTAGAAAGGCAAAAATTTAAAGATACACAGACTTTTATAGAATTATTTCCTTGTCTTGGTCAATCAGTCTAAGACTGATCATATTAGTGATTTATTTCCAATCTCTTTTTATACCAGATATTTTACCACTTTATTATTCTGGGTGTTTTAGTGCTCAGTTACTCTTGTAATGGCAAGCAGGGGCTCAGGCACACTATGACTTTAAGCTGCATCATTTAATTTTTCAGCTGAGCTTTAGGTAATAAATCTGTTGTCAGCCCATCTATTTGTGTCACTCTAAGACACATGAGGAATGAAGCTGCGAGAAAAGCAAACCAAAGCTCATTCTTTCCTTCATGGCTAAAAGCAACAGATCAGCGGCTAAATAAAAATGCCTGTTTCTTACGCAAGGCAAGATGCTTGTTAAGCCCTGTAGCACATTTTTCTCTACTTCCAAAACAAGCTATCTATATGAAATTATACAGGTATTTTCATAAACATGTTGTTATCTTCTTGCATGAATTTAATAAATTCATGCAATAAATTCATGCAAAATAAATTTAATAAAAATAATTAGTAAGAAGCAATGGACCAAATTTAACTTGGAATCCTACATGTAAAAGGATGATATTTAAAATTTTCCTCTGTGATGATAAGAAACTAAAAGGATGGGTAGAAGGGGAAAAATTGTGGAAAGAAACTTTCAGAAATATATCATGAAAATTTGAGAAATCATTTGACTCCACTGGTGTCAGTTTCATTCCCTGCAAAATGAAGCAGGCAGTTTGAGATGATTTCTAAGGTCACTTTCAGCTCTAACATGCTATGCCACTCTAGTTATCATAAATCACACACTGCCTCTCATTCACATATATATGACTTAAAGATGATTATCATTTAGAGAAAGCTGCATATTTAAGGTATGCCACTAACTCTGCACTGCAATTCAATATGTTCATTAAATTTTGTTATAGATGGGAAATTCTTCAACTTCACCTGCAGCACTTAGCTTAAAGATTAGGTAGCAAGTGCCTTCCAAAATATACTTGCAAAAACTGATAGTCTTCTTATCTCTCTATATTAATTTAATGCTGAACGTAATCAGCATGCCTAATGAACTATAAATCTCACACCTGCCTCTGGACCCTATATGGTAATGTCATCTCATGATGCATTTTCTCTTCCATGCATTTTGTTATTAGTGTTTTTTTTTTTTATTATTAATAGTGGCCAGTCATGAAAATCACTGCCTAAATATAGGTCCCAAAGTGACAAAGCCTATTCTTGTATGCAGTGGTAGAATTTTTCATGACATGTTGAGCATTTATTTACAGGGGCTGTCCAGCATCTAAAAGAGCTCTGTTAACACAAACAAGACTTCAGGTTCTTCTCATTTACTGTCTGATGAAAATCGCATAACAGTATGCATGCCAATAAAGGACCATGAATTTTTTATATATTTTGTTCCTTCTCACTCCTTCAAGTACCAGTATTCTCTGAAGTGATTACATAGTCCTCTATTAGGAACCTTATCCCCTGGGTGGCAAGAGGCCAAAGGAACATGAGCTTGAACTGACCTTTGGATAAGTTTGATTGCACCATTTTTGCAGCTTTGTAAGAATATCAGGCTAACTACAGAAAGAAAGCAATTCATGAATCAAGAGACTGGAGAAAGAGCAAAGTGCTAATTAGAGAGATATTTTTGAATTTTTCTGAATTTGAATATTGCCTAAAGCAAAGTTCCACTGAAATGATAAGAAAAATGTGACTATACACACACACACACACACACACACACATGCATATACACACATATATACATGCTCACAATTTTTCAATTTATTCTCAAGGTGTATGACACAATTAGATCTTTAATGGCTCTTTATTAATCCTGTCATTTGATAAACATTTATGGACCAAGCACATAAAGCACTGACTATGTGCTAAATACACAAAGAAACATTGCAGGATTTAATCTAACAAAATATTAAATTCAGGATTCTTAAGTTGCTGGAGAACAATTATACACAGGCTATTGAGTGTTGATAGAGGATGTTTTGCTTATCTATTATGGCAGAAACAGGTTATTTATTTAGGGAAATTATAAAGATCAGTCATCTATCTTTTCTCTCCTAAGAGGCTTAATCAAAATTATAAATCAGACCAAAATGATTCTCTTAGGTTTTATTTACAATGAAAGAAAAGTATGTATTCATCATCATTTCTTACAGGTAGGAAGAATTTTGTAATTTCCCTGATCTAAATTGATACTCTCACTTCATTTTATAAAATATAATACAAATTCATGTAGTATTCAAAATTAATCAAAAATATTCTTTATGGGATATTTCCGGTGTCGAAAGGGCTTTTTAAAAATTCACTCTATTATGTGAATAATAATTTTAGTGTTTTCCGAAGAAAATCTCACATTCCAAAGGGTTTTCTTGTCTTTACTATATTTTGAACTGCTTTATGAGGATTTATGGTATTAAATGGATTGTAACAATTCAGTGTTTTATAAATCATCTAAATTCTTCATATAGTAAAGTGACTACTTGTCCTACTAGTTAAACAATTTATAAATACTCAATAGAGAGGAAAATAAAACTTAGCAAGAATTCTTCAGGAAGGACAACAACAACAAAATAACTATGGTTTTTATTCAAATTCCAAAAGAAGGCCAGCTGACAGCAAGTGATTTACTAATAGAGGTTACATAAAAATCTCAGTGCAGCCCCTCCCGGCCCCTCAGACGCAATGACTGCCTGACAAATAACAGCACTCAGGCTGGGTCTGCGATTGGAAGCAATCCCCGAATTAATCGGAAAGATTGTCAAAGGCACAACCATTCCCCCAAAGTGGAAACAAGCATAATACAATCTAGAAATTGGATTCCTAGGAAAAATGCATAAGTCAAGTTAGCAAGAAGTTATTGTGTACCTATTATGTCTCAATATTGTTCAAAGTGCTCCATGGGATAGAAAATAAATACTGTATTTGTCATGTTCTCCTCGTGGGAGTCTGCGATCTTATTAGAAAGAAAAGACTTATATACATAAGACAATAAGAGACCAACCTGATCACTCACCCAGTTTAGTCTGGTCCATTCCCACTGGCTTTTCTCCTACTCTTTGAATGTGTAATACTCCTTCCCTCTTCATATCTTCTGTACATGTTTAGCCCTGTGAACTCTTATTTCTCCATTAGATTTCAGTTTATTTTTATTTTTTTTTAAAGATTTTATTTATTTATTTGACAGACAGAGATCACAAGTAGGCAGAGAGGCAGGCAGAGAGAGAGAGGGAGAGGAGGAAGCAGGCTCCCCGCAGAGCAGAGAGCCCAATGTGGGGCTCGATCCCAGGACCCTGGGATCATGACCTGAGCTGAAGGCAGAGGCTTTAACCCACTGAGCCACCCAGGCACCCCAAGATTTCAGTTTAAATATTGTTTTTCCAAAGAGGTTTTCCTGACATTTCTCTCCAAAGGGATCTAAGCTAACTTTTCCAGTTCTTTTTTAGTGCCCCATTTATTATCTTCCAGTGACTTATCATATTTAATACCGATGTATTTAATTTAGTGGTTATTGATTTTATATCTGCCTCCCAAACTAATGACATAGCTCTACAATGGCAGTGATATGTCTGACTTGCTAAGCAGTATATGTCTTAACCTTGCATCATAGCTTCTCAACCTCAGCACTACTAACCCATAGTGCTAGATGATCCTTTGTTGTGGGGGGCACACTCTATGCATCGCAGGCTTGTAACATCACTGACTCCAGGAGCCAGCCCCCTCACGTGGAAGAAAAATGGCTCCAGACATTGCCAAATGTCTCCTAGGAGGCAAAGTTGTCTCCAGTTGTCTCTAGTATAATTCTATACTAGTGTCCAACACATCATATACATTTAATAAATATTTTTGAATGAGTAATTGAATGAGTAAACTAATAAGGCATCATACAATGAGATGTTAGACTAAATGCATTTAAGTTAAGTTGCCTGGGACACCTAGATGGTTCAGTCAGTTGAGCAGCCGATTCTTGGTTTCCTCTCAGGTTGTGATCTCCTGGGTTGTGAGATCAAGCCCCCTCCCTGGGCTTCTTCCTCAGCAGGGGGTTTGTTTGAAGATTCTCTCCCTTTGTCCCTCCCCCAATGCTTGCTTTCTCTTTCTCTCTCCCCCAAATAAATAAATAAATCTTTAAAGTTAAGTCGCCAGCTTCATAGGATTTTTGTAAAGATTAAATGAGATAATGTAATGAAGATATTTGGCTCGTTTCCTAGTATATGTTAAATCTTTAGTGCAATCTTATTAGCTACGCTATCATGAATGAAGTTTACTCTCAGGTTAGATGCAACAGACATAAACTACTGACCATCATTATGGATTTTTGAACAGAGCAATATTTTTAAGAGATTGACCTGATATGGTGGGTAGGATGATTAGTATCAATGAAGACTAAAGGTATGAAGACCAGTTAGCAATCAGCTTAAAATCAAGTAGTTGTTGACCCAGTACTGGTTGAAAGCCACTAATCCAGAAAAACTAGGACCTTCACAACTTCTCAGATATCCAAGAATCTAAGACAGAGTGAATAAGGTCCTGAACTAGAGTGAGATGCCAATGAAGATAACCTTCTCAATCTCTTTCATTCTCCTGTTGCTTTATGTTTCCATGGCTCATCTCCCACTGAAAGTCCTCCCTTGAACATCAATCTCACTCTTACTTTCTGGATACAAAGCACAACTCAATTTCTACCTCTCAAAGAAAGCTAATCTGACACAAATCTGACATGACTTCTCACTGGTCAGTTCCATGCAGTATAGCAAGTAATTTTTCATGTAATATTGTACTATTCTTTTGTTTTAGGTAAGTTTTTATAAAGTAAGACTTTATATTTCTGATTAGGGTATATCCAAGCACGGTTGTAGGTATAGAAAGTAATGATTATTTTTTTGTTTTTATTTTTTACTTTCTGAGTCATAGGATGTCAAAGGTAGAAAGAGCCTAGAAGCCAGGTGGCAGAGCTGTCATAAAATTCATAGATTCCCTCCATTATCATCAAAAATATGATTAATCATATTCTGTTTGTCTATTCCTAGCACAAGAAAGGTCATCATTTCACTATACTACATTTTTGGAAGATCTGTCCTTGAACAATTCTTCCAAGATATACAAATATAAACTCTTCAACAATGCTTTATGAAGCTACTCATATCCCCATTCAGACTATCTCCTTAGTTCTCATGCCTCACTATTCAATTTTATATTTTGCTATTTTAAATTTTGCTCTGTATCTGTTAAAAATATTTTCTTATTTTATGTATACATTTTCCTATAATCTGTATTAAGCATATAAGTCCCTTAAGACTAGGGATTTACAGAGTTTCTTTTAATTACTTTTTTATTCCACTCTTAGTTTATCTCAATATAGTAAAAATAATAAATTCTCAATAAATATTTTATTTTCTAATTTGAGGCTGTTCCCCCAATCATGTTTATGTAAAATAGCTTCTGTACCCTATTACTCTTATAACCTTACACTAACCAGCTCTCATTGCATCTAGCGACTTAAATGACATTGAAGAGAGATCACTTAGATAAATACTGTGAATGATGTAACATTATAACATTCAATGAAGAAAATGGAGCTAAAAAGATATTCGTATTGCTGGTTTATCGAGTATTTGGTTGAATCTAATCAGATGATAATCCCAAAATGTGTAAAAATCATTCCTTTGGTTAAAAACAAAACCAAAAACCTACAACTGTATAAATATACTAGATAGAAGGGAGGCATTTAACATAGGTATTTTAATCAGCAATAAAGTCAACACCTACGAAAAGTGCCACAAAACTGAAAAAGTTCATTTAGCTTTAGGTTATACTATCATAAGTGTCCTATGTGGGCTTAGGCAGTGAGAGTCCCATGCCACTCTTCATTGTATATACAACACTTCATCTAGGATACCACACTTTTAAGGTGATATAAAAAAAGAAAAGGTGCAGGAAGGTGTTGTTCAAATGATGAACAGGATGACAAGGAAATGTTAAAGCAACTGGGAATGCCTAACTTGGAGAGATAAGATGCTTGTAAAGAAAAAGCAGTTTTCATATAGTGGGAGGATTGTCCAGTGGAAGAGGAATAACATATGTTCTTTATGAATAGACTACAATAGACGTAACTGAATTCTACGGGCAGAAACCCAATACCAACTGGATAAAAGGAAGTTGTTTCCAGTGGTCAGTGTGACATCAAAATGGAAAGTCCTGTGTGGTTGAGAAGTCACTTTGGATGCTATTAAGCTGACTTCTAAATTTCACTATTCTGCCCTATGCTGCAACAAACAAAATATACATCCATATAATTTAAGACGGGTTAAAGTAAAAGAAGAGCATGCAAACTTTTAATCTCAAAATAGGATATTATTGTAAAATAATAGACACAGGTTCCCAGGGAGAACTTATTATCAAAAGTTCTGTGAATAACAGCAGGAGGCAGGAATTTTACACCAAATAAAATTCTAGCTTTCTATTGGGATTTGGAAGGGAAGTAGACAAGCTGATCATTATACATGCAGAGTCTAGATTTCCATGGTGTAAAACTGATTTTAAGGGGAATGTAAGCCTGTCATTATAAAGAACAGGGGCTCTAGTGAATTTATGGGCTGGTTTCAATACTCGGGCATGGAGACCTAATGCATCAGGTCTATCAGTGGGAATCAGGAAGACATCAAGGTGAGGTATCTGCTTTGTGTCAATAGCAATGATTGGCCAGGAGAGTCTTGGCTTTTTCAGAGCAAATAAGTGCCAAAAGCCCAGTAATACCACATTTCTTTAGAAAAGGACAGTCTCACTAATTAGCCCATAAATGCTGAAAACATGATAGTAGTTCAGCTATGCTGGGATTTCTTTTTTTCACATTCACAATGCAAATTATTTCTTCTCCTTTCTAATTTCCCCTTCACCCCACCCCACTACACACACACACACACACACACACACACACAGAGAAATTAATTTACATGTTTGTTTGTTTTGTTTTGTTGTTTTTAAGTCTCTTCACCTCTAAAATTCTAATGGTAAATCTTAGATAAAATTTTGGTCGCAAAGTTATACCCTTTGTGATTAATGAACAACATCTGCAATATGGACAGTTTTCCCCAACACTTCCTATGAAATTTTTCGCTAAGTGATAGCCTGATTTGTCCATTTCTTCTTCTTCATCACCACCAGTAAAAAATTGTTATTAAACAAATATTTTATATCAAGCACAAAATAAGACACCAGGAAAAGATATAAAATATAGAATTCTATCTGTATGTTAAATGTGTGTGCATGAAAACAAGATATATATAACAATGCATACATATATCACTTGGCTTCTAAAAATTAGTTTCCTAATTCATGGTATAAACACCTGGTAGTATTTATATTCTGTGCTTTTTTTTTTTCATTTAAAGTTCTCATTAAAAATGGTATGTTTTTTAAAAAGCATTTTTAAATAAGGTAAAATATCTATATTTTTTTAAGATTTTATTTATTTCTTTGACAGAGAGAGAGAGAGAGATAGAGACAGTGGGAGAGAGAACACAAGCAGGGGGAGTGGGAGAGGGAGAAGCAGATTTCTTGCTGAGCAAGGAGCCTGATGTAGGGCTTGACCCCAGGACCCTGGGATCATCACCTGAGACAAAGGCAGCCGCTTAACTGACTGAGCCACCCAAGCACCCCTAAGATATCTATATTTAAAGTTAAGCATGAATTTTATGGTTACTGGAAGCTTGAGATTTGAAAAGCTAAATAAATTTCCTACATTCTATAAAATATCAATTGAAGTTTACATGTCCTGAGTTAGAAAATCTAAATATAAGCTTAAGAATGGAAACTCATAATATTCAAATCTAACTCTAAATTATTGGTTAACATTTTATATGTCCTCACAGTATAAGGGAAAAGTGGTATGTAAATACTTTTTCATTATTTTTGTAACAGGGGAAGTTAAGAGTGAGATAAATAACTGAACATTAATCAAATATTATCAAATATTTAGTAAAGTGCAAGCAAAATCAGCTGTGTAGATATTTGTACTTTTGCTATCCTCAGGGCAAAAACCTAAGAATGGTCTAGCTAAGCCAAAATGAGACCCCAAACACAATTGTTTACTATGGGCATAAAGTGCAAGCACCTATTTATAAACTGAAATACAATATTTAAATACAAACTGTCCCTTACGATGCTCATAATTCTATTCACACGAGTGACACAAAGTAGAGCTGCTTTTCACCAGAAAGGATATTAATGTGCTTTGAAAGATTTTATGATGAACTTTTCGGGCACACGATACAAATCATTCAACAAAATACTATTAAAAATCCTGGTGGTATCATACTTGGACACATTTATTTCTGATAGACCCTGAGAATCTTGTTCATCACAGACAAATTCATGATTTGTCTTCATCTATTTAAATAATCTCATTTTAATATTTCAAAAACCAAGAAGTTACAGAAAGAAGCTAAATTCAATATAAAAGAGAAATATTCTCTAGAGCCCACACATTTCTACAGCAATTTTTCTTCTCTGGCTTACTTATATTCTAGATGACTTCTTTGCAAGACACTTTAGAGATTCCTGGGGTGCCTGGGTGGCTCAGTGGGTTAAGCCATTGCCTTCGGCTCAGGTCATGATCTCAGGGTCCTGGGATCAAGTCCTGCATCGGGCTCTCTGCTCAGCAGGGAGCCTGCTCCCTCTCTCTTTCTCTGTCTGCCTCTCTGCCTCTAAGACACCTTAGAGATTTATGTTTAGCCAATAGTATCATAGCTCAAATTTAAAATTTCATAACTCATTGCTTAGATAATCAAAACCTGTAATAAAAGTAATAATTTCTACAAGATTATTCAAACCCAAAACACAGGTTTTGGGTTTTTTTTAGGGTTCTCAAAATATAAAAAACTACCCTGGATATAGTAATTAAAATATTTAGCTATTTTATAAAGGGTTTACTCATCAATTACAATTTTCATAAACCACTTGAGTATGTGCATTTCTAATCATAAGGCAAAAATTCTAAAAAATCAGCATATTTGGTCCTAAATTATTATTGGCTAACCATTGTTTATTTTAAAAAAATCATCTGTTTTAGGTACTTGAGACTATATCATTACCTTAGGATATCATGGACTTTAAAGTCATTATGGGAAAACATCTGGTATCCATATTCTTCTTTATATTCTTCTTCAAGCCTTTTGTGGGCAATGGGGAAGGAAAAGCTCTGAGTGATGCAACCCTGTATAACCCTTCACCCTCGGTTATCCATAGGACCTCTTTTTCTTTGGGCTTCACTCCCCTTTCTGACTGTTGGTTCACTTTCTCTCACCTACTGGCTGTTTCTGCTGCCTTCCTGTTTATCTCTTCTATACCCTTCTACTCTCTCTTCAAAACTCACATCTTTTTTTTTTTTCCTAGCTTTATTGAGATATAAAAGACTTTTAACACTGTGTAAGTTTAAGGTGTACAACGTGATGATGTGACACACGTATATACTGCAAAGAACCACCAAAATAGGGTTAGCTAAAACATCCGTTGCCTCACATAATTATCACTGTTCACCACTTCTTTAAAAGACCTTCCTCGGGGACGCCTGGGTGGCTCAGCCCTTAAGCAGCTTCCCTCAGCTCAGGGCACAACCCCAGGGTCCTGGAATGGAGCCTGGGATGGAGCCTGGGATGGAGGGCTCTGAGTTAGGCTCCCTACTCAGCAGAAGGCTGGCTTCTCCCTCTCTCACTCCCCCTGCTTGTGTTCCCTCTATCGTTGTCTCTCTGTGTCAAATAGATAAATAAGATCTTTTAAAGAGATAAAAAATAAATAAATAAAAGACCTTCCTTGATCCTTCAGGCTGAGTATATGCTTTTCATAGCATGGGGGATTTTTTCTTCATCACACTGAGAGCATATATATTTTTTTAAATATTTACCTTTTTTATATTTGTGTTTGTTTACATTAACTTGGTGCATTTTTATGTGTGTGCTATATTTCTATTAATATGTCTCCCCTACTGAAGAGTGATCTCCCAGAGTGCTGGAATCCTTTCTTATACCATTGCATGTTATATTTCTAACTGAACACAGTGACCAGCTCTCATTAAGAGTTCATTAAATAAACAAATGACTCTGAGAAACAGAGACTACTGAAGGTTGCCCATATATAATCTACTTGAATAAATCTTAGGCGGAAAACATCACAGAACATTTTTATTTACAGGCTTATTGGATAAAGTCTTTCAATCATAATTCTAGCATAAAGGTCTTAATTCAAGTATTAATATACTGAGCATTTCCAATTTAGCATCCTGTTCCCCGTATCCCATACATGTCAAAGAAAGTACAGGGTTTAGCAAAATTGATTGGGGCTTAAATGAGCTAGTAACCTAGAGTTAGGAAATATACTGTCTTACTTTTTCCCTCCCGTTCTCTCTTGCTCTCTGTCTTCCCTCTCTCTCTCTCTCACTCCCTACCCCAACCCTGCCTATTTAAGTCTTAAGCATTGGTTTCTCAGAGAGCACAGTACCAATACCTTTATCATACAATAGTTCTGTTGGGATTGGAGTTTCTTTAGGTACATCCTCTTCATACCTAATGGATGGAAATGATTAGTTTAGCTTTGGGGTAAGCTTTGTTTTGTTTTGATTTTGTTTTTATTCTTGTTTTTTTTTTGTTGTTGTTGTTGTTGTTTGTTTTTGTTTGTTTTGTTTTTTTCCTACAACACTCTCTTCTCGTCTCAATAATCTAGATAAATTGCCAACCAAGCACATTGTAACCTTGGTGAATTTATCTATGGGAACACTCAAATAAGCTTAAAATTAGTATGCCCCTAGAGACTACCCTATTTTTCCTTCTTAATCAGGCCTTTAGGTGGATAGTCAGTGTCTTAGAACTGAACAGACAGAATTTTCAAGCTGAATAATGTTGGCTTACAGAGTGCATTCTTTTACACTTGGAAGAGAAATTGTGACTAAGTGACAGTGAGGTTTTTACTTGCATGCTGTTGGTAACCTTCTGTCCCTATACACAGGCAGAGGGCTTTCTTGGTTAATGGCGTAGGTTTGTGGAACACTTGTCCCTTGATGCTGTGTCTGAGCCCTCAGGTCAGGAGATAGACAATTTACATCCATTTACCTGACATTCTTTATACTCAAAGGCTACCAGTTTAGTCCCAGAAAGCCTGACCCTAACATGGTTTGATAAACAGGCAGGCAAGAAATACTGCATTAACACAGTTCTTAGATTCAGTCGAGGGAAAAACAGAAACATAAGGTATTATACACTCTACCCTCATTCTGCTTTTACCAGGCTTTTAATCTGCCATTAGTGCTTACTTGCAAAATCAAATTCAATTTAAAAATTAAATAAGGAAGAAAAATTAAATAAGGAAGAAAAATCCCAACATTAGGATTGCTTAAACTTTTCTTTATATATATAACCATTTCTGTTAATGTGTCAAAAAAGAAAAGGTACTTTGTAACTTTTTTTTGGGGGGGGTTAAGGCATAGTATCACAGGATTTAAAAATCAATTGAATTACTGGATAAATATTTCAATTGTTATATTTTTGATACACAAAAATTATCAGAAACTCAAGGGAGTAGTTTATTTTTTCTCCTTCAAAGGAATATTGATCTAAATTCTATGTCACTTTAAGAGATATTGCTATTTTTATAACTAGAGAGCAGAGGCTTATTTTGACCCAGCTACCCAGAATCATTGCTATCTGACAGGGAGATTTTAGTTCATATCATTAAGAAAAACTAGAAGTAAATTTTAGAGTCATAGAGATTTTACTTGCCTGTGCATTTTCCTCTTGACTTCTTTTTAATGAACTCTATGAAACTTCCAATTTGTTTTCCAATACTAATTTTTTGCTTCATTCATTCAATAAATGTTTATTGAATATCTACTACATGACAAATATTATAGTAGGTTTTGTAGATACTGAATTGACCAGATGAGACAAAATTTCTGCATTTATGAACCTTACTTTCTGGACAGTTTAGTTTTAAAATAGTAAGAGAAAAACAATATATAAGATAGTATCAGGTAGTGCTAAACATAATGAAAAAAAGGAAATATTAGGAGATAGAGGGTAGTGGGGATATTCATTTAGTATAAATGATCAAAGAATGTATAAATGAGGAGATAGGTGCTTTTTTTTTTTTGAGGAGATGCATTTTAATCAGAGTTTTGAATACATCAAGACTGATTCATGTGTAGATCTATGGGAAGATTTTCCATGTACAGGAAACAGCAAGTGCAAAGGTCCTGAGGAAGCAAACCATATGATATATTTAAGAAATAGGAAAACAGCCAGTGTGTAGTATAAATTTCAGAGAGCAGAAGGGAAAACTAGGAAATGATGTCTGAAAATATAGGGTCTTCTTGACTTGAACACAGTGGGATACAGTGGGAAGAGGGTTAGTTTGATCATCTAAGTTCCATTTCTCATTCAGTCACTTGCCAACTATTTACATATATAAATTTGAAATGGAAATAACTGCCTGGAAAATAGAAGAGCAGTAGTCAACCATAAGGAATCAATGACTGAATTAATATTTTGTTAGGAAATAGGTTCTGTGCTGTCTTGTCATGATCAAACAGTGAGAATTATTAGAGGAAGAAATCACATGCTGTTCACTTCTCTCCTACCCCCATCCCAAGATACACAAGCTTTGAAATCAAACAACAAATATTTATTATTTTAGTTGTTCTTTGTGGTTACGAGCTACAGAGAGTCATTCTTGTTGCTCTAAGTGATAGGAGATTTATCATTAATGTAGAGAGGAAAAAATCCAAGTTAAGGGAAACACTGACAGTGGCAGATTCTTCTTCCTATGGCAGAATCATTATTCAGCTCTAGGGACTGGCAATATTTTGTTCAACAAAGGACTTTAATGTCCAATTTGGCTACAAAAGGCCAAAAGTGGTTTAGCCTAAATGGAACTGTGGGGGCAAAATGATCAGTGACTTGCTCTGCCCACAAATAAATAAATAAATAAATATTAAAAATTAATAAAAATCACATTTTGTCTTTTTTTCAGGCAGGAATACAGAGAAGAAATGGGGATCTCTTCATGAATGAGAAGGCTCTAATTAACTTAGCTTGAAAATGGCAAGAGCACAGTAAGAATACAGGAAGACCAAGGCCCAAATAAAGGTGACCACAGCATGGTCCCTCAAATGTTATGTGCTATTCAGAACAGTAGCTCTATGCATGTCTCTGCTCTCTTGCTAAACAGCTTAATCATCTCTCTTCTTTGTCGTATATCTCTGCCTCAGGATTAGCATTCCCACACAACCTCAGATCACATATACTGTCATATCAAACTCTTTTTTTTAACATGAACACTTCATGTTTAGCTTTCTTTGCTATGGATTTATAACCCTGGGGCTTTTGTTTGTGCAAATTGCTGAGAAACTGAGTTTGATTGGCTTGAAACTGAGCTAAGCTATGAAGGCATTGGAAAGTTGGGGATGGGTAGAGCTTATAGAATGGAAAGAATGGGTTAATGAAATGATATTGGCAGGGAAAAAGGTATGTGGAAACCATGCCTAATGAACACTAAGTAAGAATCTTAGAATAAGGGCTGTATCTAGGATACCTGAGATTGGAAAAAGCAAGGAAATCTAAGGCATTCTTCCTACTTGTTGATGGAATAAAAAGAATATGTGAATTACTGTGTGACTTATTTCCACTTATTCTCTCCTGAATATCAAAATACTATAGATTAATTTTTAATTGGAAAACTAATTCATATGTGAACAGGAACCTGAGAAAGCATATGAAGGGTATTGATCATTTATTGTGCACTACTCACTAAGGCCTGGTTTGTAGGCTCTATATCTTCTCCACCGGGGCCAGAAATAAGTTTGTAATGTAGCAATAGAACTAGGGAAAAGACTGTAGAAGGAATTTGCTCAAATTCTTTCATTCTATAGATGAAGAAATTGAAATTGAAAGAGAGAATGTGAATATATTGAGATCACAGGTAGTAATGCAGTTGAGAAGAAAACCCAAAATTCTTCTGTCCCAGGGCAATATTTCCATACATTATAGATCATGCTGCTGCTTCTTCATCAGATTGATAGAGATTTTAATCCAAAACAAACAAACAAAAAGTTATCTACATATTAGAAAAAGCAGTCCATGCTTTGTGTCCTATATTCAGGACTATAATAGTCAACTGATACTGCTTTTTAAACATTCTATTGGTTGTATACTGATTGTATTTTTATTATTCACAGGCTTGAAGATTTGTTATTCCTTTTATACCATTTTATTTGTATTTTACATGTTCCTGTTGATTATATGTCTCTCTGTTCTTTGAAAGTGCTCTGAAAAACAGGCATTCACACGGCACTGAGATTTTTTCAGGGCAAAAATTACATATCACTCTCTCTGTGACAATCGTAATTTCTTTTAAACTAACCATTGCTTCAGATTTTAAGAACGCATGTAAAATTGCTGTGTACATATATACGTATATGTGCATTATAACTGCATATTTTTTTTTGCTCAATACCTCCTGATACCACTTACAAAAAGATCCTTCACCTTTTTTTGCTCTTTTCATTGAGTGAAATGCATCAAGCATTTTTCACATGTGCCAGTTTAACTTCTTTATGATGTCAGAGATAATTGTTTTGGCCTCGGGGAAAGAATGTGCTTTCTGCTGCAAATGATGGCTGCACAACCATCTAAGTAAAAAATGAACTAGTAGTGAAGTCTTAGGTTTCTTTATCTTATCAATTATTGAAGAAAGAAACTTTCCTTAGCACTAGGAGAATACTAAAAATGTCAAGATAAAATGATGGAAATGAAGTTGAGGGTGTGAATGGATACAGTAAATAAGTTCAAAATCAACGAGCTCTTAATGGATGCGATAGGGAATGTGTTAACCACATTTACATTTTATCAAGTGTAATTATTTGTTTTTAAGCAATAAAAAGGAAAATCAAAATTTTCTATCAGGGGAAACTTGAGTCAAGTCTATATCTATCTACCTATCATCTATAAAGTCTATCATCTATAAAATCCACATCCATTTCTTCCTGAAGAAATAATGGTATCTGACTATTACAAAAATGAGAGCTGCCAGAGGCAATGCACAGAATCAGAAAATATATAAACCACATGTCATGTGCATTGACACTCAAATAGATGAGTTATAAACCACTTTATGCATTTAAAAAAGTAGTAATTTAATTTATTTATGCTGAAACACCATATTTATTAGAATTTAATAAAAACAAATTAAAAATTATGCTTTAGGAAAACATGATCAGTCATTCCCATTCTTGGGACCGGTAACAGTAAAGCTGGGCACTTGTATCTTTGTCATTTTCTGATACTGTTAGAGGGGGAAAGAACAGGAAGCCATGGAAGGAAAAAATAAATCACCTCCCCTACTATTCACTATTATCACATAGGCAGTGGTCCTCTAAGATTCTTAAAATAGTAACATATCTAAAATTTGCTGTAAAAACTATTTGACATTTAATTTGTAGGTACTTCCCATAAGAAAAGTCTTGTTAAAGATCTACTATGAGTCAACACTGTTAATATATAATTGGGTTATGTGGGCCTTGAAATATAGCAGAAAGAATAATACCAGTTAACATTTATTGAGCAAGAATTAATTAACAAATGTGTTGTGCTTATCTGTTCCTTCATGGCATCATTGAATTCCCTCTGTAATCCTATGAAGAAGGTAATATTATGAATCTCACTTCTTGAGTGAGGAAATATTAGAGAGTCAAAGTTACTTAGATGGTAAGTGGATCTGACAGATTACAAATTCTTTTCCCTGCATAGATTTAAGGTCTTTGGAGAAAGAAGATTAGAAGAGTAGCAATTCCCAGTATCAGAATATTCCCCAAGTACTGAGTCTGTGCCCCACAGAAAGAAAATTCAAGGAGGAAGATCTAGATTTGGCTGTGGTCTCCTGGGTGATCTCTGGGTACACAGATCTAAGAAGAGTTCTCTTTACTTTTATCTATTTCATGTCGAGCTATGCTGGTCCATACGAAAACCACTAGCCACCAGTGGCAACTGACCACTTATAATGTGGCTGGTCTGAAGTGAATGTGCTGTAAGTAGAAAAACAGAATCAAAGTAATAATTTTCATATTGATTACATGTTCAAATGATAACAATGTAGATACACCAAGTTCACTATTTTATTATAATTAATGTTGCCTTTAAAATTTTATTTATTTATTTATTTTCAGATGTAGAATTTAGTGATTCATCACCCCTATTAAAATATATATATATGTATTTTTAGGGATGACTGGCTAGCTCAGTCAGTTAAATGTTTGCCTGCAGCTCAGGTCATGGTCCCAAGGTCTTGGGATTGAGCCCTGCATCGAGCTCCTTGCTCAGTGAGGACCCTGCTTCTTCTTCTGCATGCTACTCTCCCTGCTTGTGCTCTGTCTCTGTCTCTCTGACAAATAAATAAAAATAAATAAAATATTTAAATATATATGTAATACATAAATATTTAAATATATATGTAACACATATATATTTAAATGTGGCTACTAGAAAATTTAAAATTCTGTATGTGGCTCACAGTATATTTCTATCACATAGTACTGATCTAAAGTGCTTTCTTCCAAGCCTTCTGCTTTTAAAAGGTATTTAGTGATGTATACCCCCTGTCTGTTTCTTTTATAATGATTTTATGAAGGAAGTAGTATCTTAACTTGAGTTCTACTTTCCCTTGCTCATCTTGTAATTTCCTGTTTATTTATTTACCTATAATTAGCACTAACTCCTTATAAGAAAAAATAAATTTTAGAGTTGTATTTTAGAGTGATAGTAAAGAGGGAAACATGGAAAACTATGGTGCCTCCTTAGGAGACCCATGTGTAGTGGAGAAGAAACCAGATTAGCTTCTCAGGTTGCTGCAGGATAGAACCTGGTGGCATGTCTAAATCTGGTAAGAAATCATAGGGCTAAATATTGTGGTTCAAGAAATCATCAGGGATGGAATAACCAGAGTTTCAACAATTTTACACTGAGGTGAACTTATTTGTTTCCTCAAAGAGGAAAGGTTCCTCAAGCCAAAGGTTTCCTATCATTATTTGGGATCAAATTCCTATCATTATCAGGATCCCATAATAGAGTCTTCAGGGAAAGACTGGAATTAGTTGGGGAACCAGGAAAGACTCATAGAAAGAATCAGAGAAACCTAGTGAGAATAAGAACTAAAAATTTTAATAAAAATGGAAGAGAGGTACAATATAATCGAAAGTTTGAAGTGAAATTTATTGACTCTCCTACTGAAACAATAGGAAAATGGTCAGTTACCAGAAAGACGAAAGACTTTTTTTTTTTAAAAGGATGCTTTTGAAAACACAAAAGATTTTAGTGAAAACAATAAAATCACTTGGCAAAACAGTCCTATTTTCATTAACAACTATTGGCAGTAACATAATGCAGCAGCACAGCCTAAATATCAGAGTTAAATTTCTACCATTCACTTTCATTTGAAAGAAGCAAATTAAAAACAAAATTAACTGTTATTAGAAATTTATTTCAAATGGCAACTAACTTCCAGTGTACAACAAAGAACCAATATAAATTAAGAGCAAACGTGTGCCCATTTTCTGTAGGACAGTATCAATAATGATTCCAAGCCATTACATTTTAATGTTTTTAGAGTTATCAGAAATTAAGTTGTATTTAGCGAAATCAGAGGGTTAAATGTATTTTAAGGCCTTTAGAAACGGCTATTCTGTTTATGATAGGGTGAAGATTTTTATAGCTACTGCTCAGAACATGTCCGCACTCACAATATGCTAAGCAGCTTTCAAATAGAAAATACTTGTGTTTAGTATTTATATATGGAAGATAGTTGAAAATAATAATAAAAGCTCCTACTTCATTTAATGATTCACAAATATTGAATGAGACACCTATTGCAGGCCAGGCACTCTTCATGGCTCGGGGACTTGGCAGTAAACCAGGGAGGCTATGAGGCCTGAAATGGTGATCGTTTATGCCACAGCAGTTGTGCGGGAGGATATGTGCATTGGGTTGATCCTGGGTATATGAACCCAGCAGAAACATGAGAAATTTTGTGGATGCATCCGTAGTAGGCTGTGATTGAAAGAGATGTAAAGAATACCTCTAGATTTTTTGTCCTAGGAAACCGAAAGGATGGAATTGGCGCTTCCTGGAAATTAATGGATGTGAAAGAAACACGTTTTACAGGAAGAGAAGGATCTCAATTTTGGACATGCTAGTTTGGAAATGCTTTGAGACAGAAAAGTGGAGGTTAGGGGCTGAAGATGTGAGAATGTGTGAGTCTGAGGTTCCAAAGAGAGGCTCTCACTATAGATACAAATGTAAAAATCGCCAGCTTCCAGGTGGTATTTAAAAGCACAATTTTCAGTTACATGAAAGCAGAGAGAAATGAGAAGGGGTCCAGGAGCTGAGACAAAGTCTAGAGTTTGGGGAGTTAAGGAGGAACCTCCCAAAAAGACTGAGAAGGAGCATTCTATTCACAAGAAGGAAAACGTAGAAGGCTGTGTTTCTAGCAGGAAAACGAATAAAGTAGTTCCAGTAGGAGTCAGTGATCAACTGTGTAAAATACTTTCATTTAATTAAGTAAGATGAGAACTTAGAATTCACCACTGATGTTGCCTAAAACAGTTTTGATAGAGTATTGGCTATGGAAGGTTGGTTTGCAGTGAGTTCAAGCTAGTATAAAAAGCACAGGAATAAGAGACAGCATAAACAACTCCTTTGAGCTTTGTTGTAAATATACAGAGAAAAGAGTGGGGCTCTAGTTACAAAGGAAGTAGGGCCAATAATTATTTTTAAAAGAGAGAAAAAAAGGGCATGGAGGGATGCTGATATGAAAGATTCAGGGGTTAGGTGAACACTGCTGACATAGGAAAAAGGAAGGACACTTTGCTGGGGCTCTCCAGGAGCCTCAGATGAGAGAAAATTGGGTCTATGCACAAATGGAGGTGTTGGTTTTTGCAGTTATACCTATTAATAGTAGTAAGAGAAAAGGACAAACACGGAGTAGAGTTTAATAGGTGGATGGAAGTACTGGTGGCACATTGTACAAATTCAATTCTGATTGCTTCTATTTTTCTCATCAAAATGGGAAGCAAAATCACCAGATGAAAAAGGATAGGGAGAGATGTGTGGAAGGTGAAGAGAACAGAGAGGTACAGCATGGTCACCTAACTAAAAAAGTAAACAAAATGGATATATGGTATGATTGCTAGAAAACATCAAGGCTACTGAGACTAAATTTAAAGAGGGTCCAATTTCATGCTGTGTGCTCATTTGAACTTTATGTAGCTTCAGTGGAGTGTGGAATAATCTTCAAAGTGTCCCTATGAGGTAGCTACCATTGCCATGCCCATCGGAGAGTTGATGAAGTTCAGGAACAAAGAGGGGTTAAAGAAATTGCTCAAGATCTCAGGATAACTAAGGGTTAGTCTCTGGGTTCGAATCCATACATAGCTTGCACCATTTACCACTACACTACTGCTTCCATGAATTGTTCGTTCTATGAATACAACATGTATCTAGTTAGGGAAATTAGGTGATCTTAATGCCCTTGTCCAAGACATGGAGTGCAAAAAGAAGAGAAGGTTGCAGGTATGGGAATGAAAGAACTAGGAAATTATTGCAGTTTTGTACTTTGGTAGTGGAGGTGTGTGTAAATTTTTCAGAAATAGAACACAGCTCTGGCTCTCACAATATTCGTATTTTTTGTTAGAAAAACAGGCAATTAAATAATCACAATATACCGTGGTAAGTGCTATAATTGATGCTCAGTGGAACCAGCGAGGAGGAGTGTTCACTATCCTTGAGGGAAGTGAGAAGAAAAGGTGTCAGTAAACACTTCCCAGATGGTAAGACGGTTAGGCCGATTCTTGAAGAATGAACACAAAGTCCTCAGGCAAAGAATGGCATATGCAGAGGTAGGAAAAAATACCACTTACAGGGGTCTGAAGATGCTCCATCTGGGAGGAATGGTAGAAGTGTAGGGAGATTACATGGGAAAGGTGGGCTGGGAACAGCTGGGGAGCTATTTAAAAATCGGAGGCGAGGTGTGGCATGAGAGGATTTGCATTTTCTGAAGGAAATGCTGGACTCAATTCAGAGGATATATTGGAAAGAGAGTGGGAGAGAATATTTGAGGCAACAAGACCATTTTAGTGATTATTACAGCTGCCCAGTAACTGGGAGTGCAATCATAGCTATAAGGATGAAGAAGAGATTAATTCCTGACTAACAAATTTCTTAAAATTATGTTTCCATTTTCACTGCACTGCTTTTTTACCTTTATCCCATTCTTTGCATATCTAGTACCAACAATACCACCACCACCAGCAACAAATAATCTACATACTTGGTGTTTTAAAGTTTAAAAAAATTATAATTTTAAAAAATCATCCATAATTAATAGGAGAACAGATATTCATCTTTCCAAGTATTACATGTGATATAGTTAGTAATCTTGTTCAAAATCTTGTTTTGAACACAGTTAACAGAAATTTGGTACAGATTTACTCTAACAAACTTTGAAATGTTCCCAAAGAAGTCAAATATATTAATCCTTTGGGAATTAAGGCAGATGTAAATAAACAAATAAATAAACAAAAAACAAAGTTATGCATTTTTTAATTCTTTAATTATAAGAGAGAAATAATAACATATAATGGCATCTTGCTTTCAGTTGAAGACAATACTATATTACATTAATATATATTTTCTGTCTCTGAAACAAAAACTAAAAATGAATATTGACTATTTTGGCCAAACTTAAAAATGATTTTTGGAATACCTATACCTAAAAGTATCTTCTATAGGCTTTAGGATGATCTTCATTTTATTTTATGAAGATGCCTGGGATTTCCTTCCCTAAAATTGTCATATGGTCACCTGAACTCGTGGTCCTTTGCTTTGTAGTATGAAGTAATTTATCTAAAATTTCCCCCTTCTTTACACAACTGGAATTATGAAGAGGGCATAGCCATTTTGTAAAATGAACTAGTATAAGAACTAGTCAACCAAGATGGGCTCCATGGCCATTAGCCCCCACTGGATGCCTCAGAGTAGAATATTAGGAAGAAAGGATACGCCCAAGGCTAACTTGTGCTTTGAGAATCTGGCCTAACCAAGCATCTTTTATTTTAGTTCTCTGTGCTCAATGTTGTATTTCAAATTGAAGGCTCGTTACACTTATTAACACTGGAGAATCCCATATGATCTCACTTACCCGCCCATTTAAAAATCTGTAATCATACACCATTCCCCAGATGTGCAAGGAAGTCAGTCCTTTAGCTGGTATGTTGCCATATTAAAAGGTCACTGGCTGATAACCTGCACAGCATTGTCACTCAAGATATCACCAAAATATCAAAAAAGAAAGTCCATGTTGCGGTGTTGATTTGTTAACAGAGGCAAAGCCATTTCTCTTGAGTTAGACTATGGAATGGCAAATTAATGATCCCTAGGTGGACAAGGAATAACCCAAGTGCACAACAATAGTTAAAACTGATGAAAGCAACACAATTCAATTCCTTCCGCCAAAGAGTTGAACTCTTAAAATCTCATTTAATAACTTTAACCTTCATTTTGAAAGTGGTGTTTGCTCAGTAAATGAAAGCTAAAATTGAGCAGTTATACCTCTTGCTTCCTTTTTTTTTTTTTTAAAGGATTTTGATTATAGTTTGTAATAATCGAAAGACTAGAAGTCACAATTTTTTAAGAGAGAAAGAGGGAAAAAAGTGTACCATACATGCTGGTCAGTTTTCCCTTTGGAAATATCTGATCTTATTCTGTGTCAAAGTCTATCCGTCCATGATGTTATTTTTAAACCTTGAAGAAGGAGGAAACTGATTGATCTTAAACGATTTCTAAAAACCTATTTTTCCCCCATACTTTGCCCATTATAAGCCACAGGGATCAACCTGCCTCCTGCTGATAAACTCCATAGTTTGAAAACACTAATCAAACAAGATAGTGAAATGATCAAAGTGTAGTAGTCTGATTCCTCCATTCAGTGTGCGCCATATCTGTGAACTGAAGGGGAGCAGGAGATTTCAAATAAAGACTAAAAGAACTCTTTAAAGTGTTTCTTTTGTACTTGAAAATTTGTTCATTTTGAGCTATAAAAAACAGGAGAGCTAAAAGCCTAATAAATTCCTTTGATCTGGACATGGCAAGTTCTTAAAGAGAAAGTCTAAAAGGTTGCAGACTGCTGTTCTATAAAAATTAAAATCCAGCAAACCATCTCCTCTCTCCCCCCTGCCTCCCCACCCTCTACTATATAGTCTGTCCATTTTCAGAAGAATAGAGACCACCAGAAATGATTACAGTAAGATCTAAACCTACTCAGACATTTTCACCAAGAATACAGGAATCTCTCATTTTTTTTGTCATCCCAGTGGAGGCACCTCCCATCCAGGGCCTTTCCTGAAAGCATTCAGATGAGTCACTGGACTCATTCAGTATGAACAGAGGGAATCAATGAACAGACAGCTGAACTATAAATATTCGCTGGTGGCAAGTAGATAATTTAAATTTGAGAGGTCATAAATTTTAAAGTCATATAAGAGGGACTGGATAAATGGGAACATTTAAATCCATAAGAAGGCATTTAAATTCATTTTAAAAAGCTGAAATCCTGTGCTGGCTAAACAAAGTATGTCCACAGCTAGAGGTGGTTCTCACTTCGTGCTCCAATTTAAGCCATTGTTCCTCAAACTGTGGTCTACACGGGAGCCTCATAAGCTGGATCTCTGAACTTGTTAGATACACAACCCCAGATTTACTGACTCAAAATCTGCATTTTAAGAAGATCCTGGGTGACATGATGCACATCAAATGAGAAGTACTGCCTTAGACAGCCCAAGCTTTGACCATGCTATCAAAACACCTGTCACAGGTTTTATTTTTAATACACACGCTAAATTTATTAGTATTTATTAATATTAAAATGACTTTATAGAGAACTTTATCTAGAATTCTGAACTAAAAGAGGCCAAAAAATGAAAATTTGTAATAGTATGCATTCCTGAATTGATTCTTCCCCTTGCATCTTTGTAGATCTGTGTGTGTGTATGAATGTGTTCCTGCATTATTTTTTAATTTCCTTTTTCTTTTCAGTTAAATCAAGTTCATCCCAGAAACTTTGCTGAAAACTTTCTTTGTGCAAAGTATATTCATATAAGGGATAAAAAGTTAAGTAATACATAGTATACATCCTCAAGCTTAGAAAATGTTAGGAGAACACTAGATAAATAATAATTCAAAACAAATACATAGTAGGTTTTTTGGTTACCAGGCATATTATAAAGAAAGAGATAAAAATGCAGTAAGTATATTCTGGTATGCCAGAATACCTTTATTGAGGAAACCATCATTTCCCTAAATACATTTATGATGAAGCTGTCAATTATACTCCCCAGAGAGGGGTACATAACCAGACAGAGAATTCAGAGACCCATATTTTCCACAATGAATAGACCAAAAATCTGGCAAGTGATTCAAGCAAGATTCATGAGAAACTTCTGAAACAACACAAGGACTCTAACAGAAATTGATGTTTTCTCCCCAACTTGAAATTTCAGGAATTGAGTGTGGGTATGCATACATATACATACAATGTATATAGAGACATAATTTTATATATAATTATATACCTATATACAACCTGTATGTTATTATATACAGCAGAGTATATATAGAATAAGGCTGTAAGAAGAAGATAAAATAGTGCAGTGATTTTCAAAAATGGGGTCTCTAGACCAGCAGCAACAGCATTATATAGGAAATTGTTAGAAATGCAAATTCTTGGGTTCTATCCAACATCTACTGACTAAGAAACTCAGGAAATGGGGCCCAACAACATGTTTTAATAAGCTCTTCTGGAAATTCTGAGGCATTTCAAAGTTTGAGAGTCAGTGATCAGTTTCAGTTTCAGTGATCAGAGTCAGTTTGAGATAGTGATCTTCAACTAGCTGGGAGCATGTGTCTGAGTTTGAATTCATAATGTTTCTACTAGACGTGTAATTTTAAGCAAGTCATTTATACTGAGTAAGCCTCAAATTCTCCATCTCTGAAAGAGCTCCCATTCAATAGGATTGGTGTAGGAACTGCATGAAATTGCTCTTGTAAAGTGCTTCCTGTATTACTTAAAGTGAAATCAAAAATAAAAGTGATAGCTCTTATTACAAGGTAATAATTGGATAGAGATGACTCAGATTAATGAATTATTAAAGTGAATTTTTGCCTCTTATTTTAGGTGATTAGAAGAACACTGGTGGGGGTGCCTGGGTGCCTGAGCCTGGGTGGCTCAGTTGATCAGCATCTGCCTTTGGCTGAGGTCATGATCTTGGGGACCTGAGATCGAACCCTGCGTTGGGCTCCCTGCTCAGCGGAAAGCCTGTTTCTCCCTCTGCTTCTGCCACTCCCACTGCTTATGTTTCCTCTCTCTCTCTCTTTCTCCCTCTGTCAAATAAATAAATAAATAAAATCTTTAAAAAAGAAGTAGTAGTAGTAGTAGTAGTAGTAGTAGTAGTAGTAGTAGTAGTTGTACACTGGTGGTTTTAACAAAAGGAGCCAATATAAAATGTGATATTCCAAAATAAAGCATAAAGTTTCCTAACTACTCTGATTCTACTCTGAACCAACTGTGTGACCTTAGGTCAGTTTGTTAATCAATTTAATTTTTATTTTTTTTAACATAAAATGCTGTTAATAGACTGAATGATGTCTAAGGTTTTTCCAACTTGACACTCCATGGCTGTCTTTCATTTATCACGAATGCCATCTGTCAATCAATCAAAAACGAGATTGAATGCACTGTGATAGATGATGTAGAGAATATAAGAACTAGGAAATACATGGCCACTGATGCCACAATTAAACTTGAAATAGGCAATGAAAAAAATTAAGTAACCTTAAAGCTAGTAAGTGGTATTTTAAACGAGTGAGAAAACTAAACCTGGGGAAGAAGAACCACCAAAGATTGTCGCTATAACTTAAAATTCATGGCCACTACTTTTGAATCCTTACTTCTAACAGGAATTTTTGCACTTCCCTAGGACATTCATTTGGTACAGCCTAGATGACTCTCTAGACCTGCTGCTCACTCCTCAAACCTCTATCATTTGCTTTACTCTTTCCTAATGGATAATCAACCTTCTTAATTTCACTGAGGAAAAAAGGGACTTTCAGAAGGGCACTCACGTCAACACATCTACTCACTCTTCTGCCCATACATACTTCCTTTCTTTCTGTTAAGCAATTAGAATAAATGACTCTCCATATATCTTTCTAAAGCCTGTGTTCATGCACTGTTCCCACACCCACTCTTCTACTCAAAGATGTCACTGCGATAACTGCCACCTTTTACCACTGCATTGCCAGATCTTTCCTCTCTATTGGATATTCCCTATCAGCAATATCAGAATATGACATTCCATATCAGGAATATGGATATTCCTCTATTGGATATTCCCTATCAACATAAAATGATGATATCATTTTTCCTCTCTTACCAAATCCCTCTTTTGACAAGCTCCCCCATCAATGAATAGCCAGTTTCTTTATTCCCATTGACTGAAAAACTACTCAAAATAATTGCCTAGTCATCCAATCTTCAATTTATCCACTCCCATTCTCTTAAACTGACGCAAATCAGGATTTTGCCCCAAAAGATCCACTGAGCTGTTCTTATGAAGGTTGTCAATGACTTTCATGTTGCTGAATTTAATGGTCAATTCTCAGTCTGCAACTCACTTAAAATATAACAACATTTGACAACATTGATTCCCCCTTTAAACATTTGAGACACTTTCTTCACTTGGCTCTTTGGATTGGTGACTCCTAATTTTCCTTGTAAGTTTATGTTGCTGTTTTTCAGTGTTGTTTGCTGCTTTAACCTCATCTGTTAAATCACCTTAAGTTAGGTGTTGGAGTATTTAGAGTGACACTATATTGGAAATCACTCTGTAGGTGGTACCCATACACTCATATATTCTGATTATTTCCAAATTTATGTCTCCAGTAAAGACCCATTATCTGAATTCCAGAACTATAGAGTCAACATCTTCCTTTATATATCTAATACATATCATGGATCCAAATGTCCAAAAACTCCTGACCTTTCCTGTCATAAAACTACTGCTCCAATAATCTTCCCTTTCTCAAAAGCTGACAATCACCATGTTTCTGTTGTTTATGTAAAAAACCTTAAGGTTCTTGTATCGTCTTCTTATTCACTCAAAAACAACGACCACATCATATCCTTATACTATAAGTTCTACTCAGGATAAACCTAGATTACTTCCACGTCTTACCCCTCCACTGCTACCGCCTCTGTCTAGGTCATTGTCAACTGTAATCTGCCTCTTTCAGCAGTCTTTTTATGCCTCCCTACCTGCAACCCTGCTACAGAAAGTCTATTGTCAACATAGCAGCCAGGAAAAAGAGCATATCACGCCTCTGTTCAAATCCTTCCCGTGACCCCCCACCTCACTCACAGTACTGCATGACGACTTCTACTATCCACATTCCTTGCTGTTCAAAGTGTGTTCTTCAGGCCTGCTGCACTGCACTGCTGGACATGCAAATCTCAGGCCCCATCCCAGACTTTCTGAATTTAAGTCTGCATTTTAAAATATCCCCAGGCTATTCATGTGCACTTCTAATCTTCCACTTCTTTCCTCTCTGACTTCATTTTCTATTACTTTCCCCCATCACTCACTCTGTTCCAGCCACAGTAATCTCTTTGATATTAGGACCTTCGTATTTGCCTTTTGACACAGAGCTGAGTCTGTTAGTTCAGCAAGCACTGAAGAATCTGAATCCTGACAACAAGCACCACTCTAGAGTTTAGAAGCATATCTGTTGCTAGTTGAACATTGAGATGACTGCAAACCCTAAATTCAGCTTTGCAAGCTACTCTGAGTCAGAGGACCCAGCTAAACTGAGCCTTAAATTCCTAATTCAAATAGACTGTTAGATAATAAATATATGCTGTTGAAAGCCACTAAATTTTGGATTACTTTGTTATGATAACTAATAAAAAATATCACATGCTGCTTCCTGCTTCTAAAAAGTGTATGATCTAATCAATTAATATGTTTTGTAAATAATTATTTTTTTATTTATCTATTCTTTATTATTAAGACCATGGTGAGGGTATAAAGGAAGCATTCACTGAATCTCTTGGCTCTCAAAGCACATACTTTTAATTGGGTAAATACGAGTAATATCTTAAACCATTACCTTTTTTATTTTTTAAGATTTTTTATGTATTTATTTGAGAAAGAGAGAGAGAAAGCAGGATAGAGGAGCAGAAGGAGAGGGAGAACAGATTCCCTGATGAGAAGGAAGCCCCATGTGGAGTTCTATCCCAGGACCCCAAGATCATGACCTGAGCTGAGGACAGATGTTTAAACAACTGAGCCACCCAGGTGCCCCATATTTTAAAAGATTTTATTATTTATTATTTTTAAAGGTTTTATTTATTTATTTATTTGAGGGAGAGAGAGAGCATGAGTGGGGTGGGAAGGGACAGAGAGATAGGGAGAATTAGGTTCCCCATTGAGCAGGGAGCCCAAAAACCAGGGCTCATCTTAGGACCCTGAGACCATGACCTGGGCTCAAGGCAGACACAACTGACTGATCCACCCAGCTGCCCCCCTTAAACAATTTTTTTTTTTAATTAGCCAATAGACTAATATAGTCAAATGCCATGATTTATAATGTAGGCCATACATGTAGTAAGAGTTTAGACAGAATAAGATTAATGAGGTTGGGAAACCTATCATGGCTTAGTATGACCTGAACTTCCCATAAAAAATGGGTAAGATTATGTGGAAATGTATATGATCACCAAAGAAGACAAAACAACTCAAAGTATTTTATTATAATTCATTTTTCATCATTTTCATTACATTTGAAATCACTGTTTTTCTTCATCCCTTTCTTTTTTAGTCTTGTTAGAACAAACTTTATTTCCCTTTTAAAAAGTCATTTTTATTGTTTCTCTTTTATCAAATCCCTTCTTTCTAACTAATTGTTGAGTTTACATTGCCCCGCATACATATTATACAAGGAAAATAACTCTTCTAAAGACTCTAAGGGAAAACCAGATGGGTAGAGTACAAATACCCAAGTGTAAAACTAATTTGTAACTTGATTTCTTTCTTATTGTCTTATGTGACCTTTAATATGACCTGCAGACATTAATAAACTCAGCAATAGGAATGAGACATTTATGTTGACCTCCTACCTCAATAGAAAATCTTTCTTGCCCTTTTAACAATGCAATTAATTAGTTCCTATTTGAATTTCTGAAATCAATTAAATTATTCCATTCTTATGATGTGGTATAGTTTATGAAAGAGAAATTTTTACTTATGATATAACCCTGAAGAATAGTATTAAAATAAATTATTTCATACTTCATTACTGAAAGTTGTTCAAGCCATGAAACTTGAACTTGGTGGACCATACTTAATACATTGAATCTGGAATAAGCAGAGATGGAGGTATACTTTGAAACCAGTTTCAATAAAGCTATCAGCAAGCATTTATAGCACTTTGTATATGTAAACCACTGCTGCAAGAGTGGGATTTACAGTAAAGTATACAATGTGGCTATTTAGAAGGCATCCATCTCTAGAAAATTAACATGTGTGGTGCTTTATAAATTCAAAAAAAATACACAATCATTAAGCACTAGGGAGAAATTAAATCACCTATAATCATATCATCTACACTGAAGTACCTACCATTTTTCAAACTTTAGTGCCCAACAGTATGACCTTGAGGACATGTAGGCCTATTAAAACTCAGATTGCTGAGCCCCACTCCTAAAATTTCTGATTCAGCAGATGTAACATGTATTTCTAACAAGTTCACAGATGACATTAATGCTGCATGTCCACGTTTCGAGAACCACTGGCAGCCACACTAAGGGAACCACCGATCTAGAGAAATCATATCTAACATTTTGGCATTGATCTTTCCAAGTTTTATTTTTAATCCTAAAATAAAATTTATGTTTAGAAACTCCTACACATTCACACATAGTCATGCACACAATATAATCAGTATCCTTTGTGTATTTTTGAAACTGCTGTTTTGAAACTGATTTTTCTCAAATTTAGCCTCATTTTATAACATTATTCCACCTTATTACATGTATTTGCTTGTCTTTGCAAACACAGTTTTTAAAGGCTGTTCACAAAATAGATGTCCACTTGCAATATTTGTCACAGAAATGTCCCTTTCTACTTCTGCCGTTGCAATGGGTATATAGAGAGATCTGGACTCACTGTGGAGAAGCTTTTCAGCTCTTGTACCCCAGGGCAGGGGAGAGCTGAATGCTCAAAACACATATAGGATATTCAGTTACATGAACGATAATTTTTGAGGAAATAAAACAGGTAAACTTGAAAAATAACTAACATACAGGGGATAATATGATGAGTTCAACTTAATTAGATAGAATTAGAGTCACTTGGATTTAGAGAGTAGTGAGAACCCTCTCTCAACTAAAGAGATTTCAGAGATGATGCAACTTTAAGGAGCCTGAAAAGACTTTATAGTGATGACTCCAATGACTATTGGTTGCTCCCTTGCTCTCCTTTTGTCCTGACTTTTCTCCAATCCTCTCCCATATATTTTCTTTCCCACAGGCTTGGTTGTTCTTTTGCTTAATGTGACACAAACTCTTCTGGTCATAGCCGTCCAGTATCTGACCAAATCAGAGCTAATCCATAAGTGAACTGGGCCATGAGACTTAAGAATGCAAACCATAAGACACAGAACGTAAGTGAGCTTATAGTTGAATTACACCAGTGGCAAAATTGAAGACAATAGAATCATAGTATCCTTGGTGATCTAAGAGCTGCCCTGGTAAAGCCCATTGTTAAGCCCTTCCTTCAATTCTGTGAGGTTGATAGCCTTATAATAAATCCTGTTTTTCTTAAGTTTACTTATTCAATCTTATCATTTTTGTACCAAAGACACCCTAAGGCAATGGTATCCAGAGCTCTATGGTTTTGAGACATAACAATAATTGTATGTCACTTTATAGAATATATTTCCTTTCCAGCTTGCAAAGCATGGAAGTTAAAACTTCCTGGGAAACAGAATGCAAGATAAAAATTCAGAAGAAATTTATATTTCAGCTGTATTTTGTGGCTATTTGCTAACATTTCTGTCCTTTAAAATAATTAATTTAGAATGATCATTTAAAGGACTCTACAAAATATTACACTAACCGATGAGCACATATAATTACTCACCCTTAAACAGAACAAACTCTCAAGAAACAGAAGTGGTCTCAGAAAGATTAATGTTGATATGTCCATTACAGAGAAAATGATGATAATCTCTTCTCTTAGGAGTCAGTGAAGTACTCAAAATTCAAATAACACATTTTGAATGTACTTATTGTCTAAATTGTTTTGTTATTGCTTTAAAACACATATTTTATTTTGGATGATCTTTATTTCCATAGAGAAGGAAGTTATATTAAAAACAAAACAAAACAGAAAAAACAAACAAACAAAAAAACTCTACCTAGCTTGGTTAACTTCTCTTTCTGAATAAAGGGCAGGTGGAATATATAAAAAAATATAAATCACTAAAACTCAAACTTATTTCCTCTTTTTTTACATGACAAGAACTTCTTTGTGGGATATAGAAAGGTGGAGGAGGGCTTTTATGGGTCTGAATTTATGAACAAAAATGTAGGAACCTAAACTACCATTTTTTGACAGCTTATCTGCTTCTATGAATATGACATGACTTTCAAAAAAGCAAAATTTGAAAACACATTAAAAGAAAAAGTACTAATATTTCTGTAATGCGTGTGTGTGTGTGTGTGCATGTGTGTGTGTGTGTGTGCATGTGTGTGTGTGTGTGTGTGTGTGTGTGTGTGTATAATTAGGAATTCAAGTGAAATTTCAGTATTGGAACACATTTGCAATGATTATTAGACTTCCCCTCAGAGCAAATAAATTAATCTTTAAAAATGTCCTTATTAACATTGCTATAAAATTTCTTTAGTTTTAAACAATTCAACACAGTTAATCTGTCCCATATCATAAATGACTTTAAAATAATAATGAACAACATAAAGTATCAGAATTAATTTAAAGGATCAGCATAAAGAATCAGGATTAATTCAATTTCTATAGACTTAAACAAATATTTTATCTTCCACACTGGTTAGATATGTTACACTACTCTTCCTTACATACTTTGCATTCCATTAAACCTTTGCTAGTTTCCAGATAAGACTGAGGGGGGGAAACCTTCAAGAACAAATTAAAATTGCTACATAAATGAAGTAAATACTAATTACAACACTCAGCTGTTCAAAGACAAGAGGACAATTAAAATATCAAAATAGTGTCTACTTAAAGATTATTTTAATAATCACTATTTATTTGACAGACTAGCATAACCTGTATACTGCCTAGTGATAACAGTGAGACATTAAATAGGAAAAAAATATGTCATATCAATGAAACTAATTGAAAGTGAGGAGATGGAAAATTTTAATTAACTTTGTGAACTGGCTTTGTCTCTGTCAATTACCTAAATTACACAATTGAAACATGGCAAAAATCTGTATTCAAGTTTAGACAAGAGATCTATGAAACAATCCCTTGATGGGCTAGAGAATAAACATTTCAACCATAAATTAAGCCAATAAATAAATGGAATTAATAGAAATACAGAAAAATGAAAGAAATACGTATGGGGCACTAGGGAAATGATAAGAGTAGATTGGATCCTATCCTATAAGGACTTATTATAAGAACACTAACAGGCTGAGTAGCAACTCAATTCTTCCCTTTCATTTTTGTAGACCTGGGAAATAGTCATCATAGTTGAAAAGCAATGACTGACTAGGTATCTACTTAACTTCATTGTTTTCATTTTTTTTTTTTTTTTTTTTTTTTTAGTAAGTGGTGGTCACAGAAATGTTGAAGATAATTAGTAATCCAAATATTTATAAAATAAAAATGCATCTCAACTATTTTCCTCTTGTACTGTGTGAAGATACAATATACATTATTTTAAATGGCTTTGTCTTAAAATCAATTATATAAAACATTAATTAAAAGACTCTCTTCACAGAAATTTTCTCGAGTCTCCAAAACAGAAAAACTTGAGCATGTCTTGTACTGATGTGATAGATAAGAGTGACATTTTAATTTACCTTAGTTTTCTTTTAAGAATTTCAAATTGATTTAATAAACGTATATATTCAACAAAGTACTGGGATCTATGAATGAGATACCATTCTAGCACAAAAAGTCATACAATACAAAATTTTGAACTGTAAGAAGATTTTGTGATTTGCCAGATATTGGGGAAAAATAGCCTCATCTACTCTGCTTGAAGCCAAATAATATGCAATGGCTATGTCGCACAACTCTGGACAAATATTCCAAGCTTTGCATTAGAAAGTATATATGACTGATTAATAATCTCTCTTCTGTGGGTGCGTGGTGAGGGGACAGGCTTTGGGGCATCTGGTCTCTGACATTTGCCATCCCTGATCTTGTCAATCCCCTTCCTATTACAGGTAATGACACCAACAACTAAACAGTTAAGTTAGCCAAGATCATAAATCTAACTAATGTTAGAAAAAGTGCTAGAATGGAGGTTTCCTGATTTCCACAGATACAACAAATAATATATACAAATATACCTTACACCTTACATGTCTACAGGAAACCTACATCATACCTAATGTTTTACCATAATCCAAAGAGAGATGGACACTCCAAAGACTTTATTATTGTTATCTTTTAAATAGTGATAAAAATAGATTAGATGAATATCAGCAAGACATACTGGCAGCTAATATGAAATACATTGTTATGGTAATACTGTATCCCTTAACTTTAAATCTGGCCTGGTTTTCAAGTATAAGTAATAACAGACCACCTCTGTGTTGTGCTTTGAGGGGCAACCAGAATGACTCCTGCTCCAAATAACTCTCCTTTTACTACATGTCATAGTGCCTAAAATGTCATTCCTGGCTTTGGGAACTTCAAGACTTTTTAATGGTTTATTTACAAGTACTTCTTCTTGAAATACAAATAAAGTCAGAAGAATACCCTTCTTTTATAATTAGCTAATATAGTTATGATTACCTGATATGTATGCATACAGTTAGGATGAGATACTAAATCAGAGGGGCATCTTCTGGAGATGGGATTGAGAAGTGCTATAGAATTGAATACAAACTACCAGCTTCATAATTTTGTTCTGTTGTTATGGAAGACTTCTCTTTTTGAGAAGTTACCATGTCAGAAACTTGAAGTCAGTTTTTACACTCCTGCTCCTGGTTTGACCACTGATTCAATTCAGTAACTGGTTACCAGTACCCTAATAAGGTTTTGAGGATTTGCAGAATAATTCTTTTGAATAAACCATATATAATACACATAAAAATTGACTGTGGAGTGATTATCTGGAATTTAACTGGGTTGGCACCTCTATAAACAATTGTAAAGCTAAGCATTCATTCAGTCTACTATGAAACATAAGTTTTGAAGTCAGCTGTTGTGGAAGTTCATTAGAAAGATTATATTCTAAAGAGAAAGAAATTCAAAGGCTTAAATATTTAAGTTTGACATTAAATATACTTTTTATCTCGGGTTTTTACTTCAATGACAGGGCATGTTCTACTAGGTTTCAGTCTGGTCTGTGTGACTTGCTAGATCAGAGAAGTCTGCAAACAGAATGTATTACGTGTGGAATCTGGTCAAGACACTTCACTTCCTAACTCATGAAAATAGGTCAAGTTCAAACACAATTCTAGAAGAGACTCCAAAGGAAGTATATCTAGGGTTAAGAAAGCTATTCCATTTTGAAGTTTATTTTTCTAATATACTTTCTTATTTCCTTTTTCTCCAAAGTATTCAAATTTTTAATGTAATTTTGTTTTTTTTTCCTTTCTGAATATTTTCATTTAAAATATCATTGTGTAGTGTCTCATTCTTAAAACAGAAACACTGTGTTTATAATGTGAAGGTATTCCTTACTTTCTGTCTTCACTTTTGAAAGTTCAACAATTACTTATTATTTTACTTTTATATCTAAGACGAATTTTACAACAGGAATATTAACAAAAATAATTTTGGTATAAATTACATTTCAAACAATGCTTAATTTTCTAAGGAGATACATCTTTATAATTACCTGAAAATTCCTCAGTGACTGATGTAGTCACATCATAGCCACCTTAATAATAGGAGGCATAAGAATGAATTTATATTTGTTTTTATATAGAAAACAAAGTGAGATCATATGATCTCCCTGATATGAGGAAGTGGTGATGCAACATGGGCGCTTAAGTGGGTAGGAGAAGAATCAATGAAACAAGATGGGATTGGGAGGGAGACAAACCATAAGTGACTCTTAATCTCACAAAACAAACTGAGGGTTGCTGGGGGGCGGGGGTTTGGGAGAAGGGGGTGGGATTATGGACATTGGGGAGGGTATGTGCTTTGGAGAGTGCTGTGAAGTGTGTAAACCTGGTGATTCACAGACCTGTACCCCTGGGGATAAAAATATATGTTTATAAAAAAAAAATAAAATAAAAAAAAAAAAAGAAAACAAAGTAAGAAGAAAAACTAAAGACTTATTTAAATGTTTGCCTCAGAGGCCTAAAGTCTTTGAAATATTTTCTAGAAAAATATATTTCTTAGGTGTACATGTTTCTATAATTTTATTACTTTATTTCAAACAAAAAATGTTTCAAATTATTTTAAAATGCAGCTAGTTTTACAATTGCTTCAATAATTCTGTCATATTTCTAAAATTGATTTATGTTTAAAATGCTTAACTTAAAAGCATCTAAAAATAACTGATGGGGGAAAAAAGTAAAATCCTCAACTATCAAATAAGAATTAGATATAATTTTAATGTTCCATATATCAGAATTTCAAAATAACCAAATATTAAAAAATGATGCCTGAATGTTCCATAGAATACTTCCTAGTGAGGAGGAAGAGAGAGAGAAATGTGCTTATAACCTGTATTTTGAAAACCCAGCAATAATTTTTAACAGCTAATATTATTAAGAGTCTCCAAAAATAGAAGGCTCAAAAAAAATTCACGAGGAAAGTCCTCATATAATTGTGCTATTATTCCTGGGAAGGTAGAGAAAGGTTTTTATGGATTTCGAAAGCAACATTTTGAACCGCCTGGCTTTATCTAGGAAGGGATGAATGACTGAACCAGCCAACAGATTGATGGTAGACAATAAAGAGCTGCTGATTTGGCAATTGGTAAGACTTGAAGTTACAGAAATACATATGAAGTTCTAAAAATGAGACAAATTCACTTAGTTCCACTTCTAATTTTGACTAAGAGCTACCATGTTTACTTTGGGACAAAAGCTTAGGGGTGGGGGCGTGCAACTTGATATCTGTAATCAAAAAACCCATTCTAAGGCTCAATTCTAGAAGGATTACTGTAGTTCTGTTTTCTCCAGAGGTGCTGGAGACACTTTAGGCTCTGACTCCTGCTGCTCTACTTCTCACAGCCCTGCAGCTTTTTTTGGCAGTGCTGATTACGGGACAGCAAGAGTTTTTGTCTGACATCATTTCCCTGTTGCAATAGGTCTGTTTCATATAAAAACTCTGATCAGTTGTTTTTATGGACTGAAATGTGTCCTCCATAATTCATACATTGAAGCCTTAACCCACAATGTGAGGGGAGTTGGAGATAGGGTATAAAAAGGTAATAGGATTAAATGAGGTCTTATGAGCGGGTCCCTAACAGGACATGTGTCCTAATGAGAAGAGGAACAGTTATCATTTCTCCCACCAACAGCTCATACACAGATGAAAGGCTTTGTGAGGAGGCAGAAGAAGGCTCCACTTACCCACCCAAGAAGAGAGTCTATACCAGACAGCAAACTTACTGGTACCTTGATCTGGGACTACCAGACTCCAGAATCATTAGTAAATAAAATTTTGTTGTTTGAGCCACCTAGACTGTGGTATTCTGTGATGGCAGCCCCAGAAGACTTACATAGTGGTTTACTGTTTCCCTTTTCCTAAATCTTAAATACCCAATAATTTAGTGTAAGCATTGGCACAACTTACAAGTCTTTTGTATTCAAAAATTGAAAGAAAAATTCCTGGATAAACTTGGCTTATTCATTATTAAACAATGGCTCCACATATATTAGACATGATCGTTAAGAGGTTAAATTATATCTAACTTACTGTATTATATGTAATAAGACAAAGCCTCCAGAAAAGTGTAGTTTGTAGTGTTACAAAGGAACAAAAAGTATTGTCAGATTTAGAAAGTACTTGAAGTTGTGAGTTCCTCTCCTGCCTTAACATAGTAGATTCTACTGTATCTGAAGTACAGACAACTCCCCTCCCCCATTATTTAAGCTGCATAAACTATAATTTTAGTAAATCAAGCAAAGAGCTAATCAAGTTTTGATTTGCTAATTACTTCTCAATTTGATTAGAGCTGGCAGCTAATCATCTCTAGATATTTAAAGTCAATCTTTCACTCACATTTGCAAATCAAGACTTCAGTGTAAAACAAAATTGGGAATATAGCACAAAAGTTCTTTGTGTTATAACAAATAATTAATTTCTACTTGTTGCTACAATTTTAACAATAAAGAAAAATTTTCTAGGATGCTTCAACAAGTTGAATTATGCATGCAGTGTACCATCCCATGCTGAAGAATAAAAAGAAACTAGTTTTACACAGTTTTGTGAAGCAGCCTACGTTGAGCCAAGAAAGCATACATGCTACATTAAACAAGTACAATATAATTCAAAAATCACAATTTTGTCTTTATGGTCAATAGCAGTTTACAGAAGAAATATCTGCCAGGAAATCAAACCCTGAGCAATCAATATTACAACTGTTTTTCCAATTAAAACCAATATTTTAAAACATCCTTAAAATTATTAATACCTAAGACAATATCTCCTTGAAAAATATGCCAAGGTAGGAAAAAGAATGTCACAGTCATTTAAATTCAACAAGGGAGAACATTATGATGAAATGCCACGGAAAAGAAAAGGCAAATAAGTTGGTTCTAATTTCAGGGGAAAATGTCTTTCCAAGTCATTCCTCAAAACTGTATTTAAATTGTACCCTGTAACAAAGTTTCTTCTATCTTTGTCACTTTCTGCTTCTATCACAATTAAACAACTTGAAAATTGCTTGACTGTCCTTCACTGAATAATGAATCATCTTTCTAGGAGGTATTTCATTATTACTACTGCTTCATTAATACCTTTTCCAAGCATTATCTTCACGAGTAAAGTTATATGAAACTTTGGACAATTATCTTATAAAGTTAGGTTATCAGAGCAAATAACAGGCACTTGAATTTTTTCCTACAATTTTTACCACCATAATTTAAATCTTTTAATTCTTTTCTGACATCTATTCAAAATCAGTGAAAAATGGTGAGTGTTTTTCTCAATATCTTTTAAAACTTTCTAGTCTATTCTTCCTCCTTGCTATAAGGTTGATATTTTATTTACTTCCATTTTCAGTATTTTTATTTTATTATTTCCCTTATGTAATATTTTAATATTTTATCTGTTAATTTTAGTAGTGAACTACTGACTCAGATTTATAGCTCAAATAATGTGTTAATTGTGTCCAAATTTTGGCTTGTTCTGTATTCTCTCTTGAATAAATTCACTTGTGAATATCCATTTTAACCAGAAATTAGAGCATAATCCTAGACAATGCTCTTGCATCAAAGTATAATAGGACACTCTCTATACAACGGCAAGGCAAACACTAGCAGTCAGTCTTCCATTAATCTTTGCCACATGCATGAATGAGGGTTGTTTTTTGTTTTGTTTTATTTTGTTTTAATGTGTACATTTCCATCAGAGTTCTGTGAAGTGGATTTTGAAATTTTCCTTTCAGGGTCAAAAAGAGAAAAAACTCTAGAACTATATACCAAGGACACACACCTTACTTATACCTATACTTCAGCCACTATGTAAATATGCCCACTGCCCAGAGGTTAAAAGAAATTATCTTCTTTAAAATATTAGCTATAATTCTGCTAGATGATAACATCAGATTTTTTCCTCCTCTTTTAACACTAGAATTGTGGAGAAAATTAACCTAAGATGAAGACTGTAGCCTACTTCGATCTGATTTTAGTCTTGTTAGAAAATGCCCAGCTCTAATTATTCCCTCTTTCACATGAAAACCATGTTATTAGGAAATGTATTCTGGAAGCCAACCTATTATGAAATTTTCTCACTATACTTCTATGTGTTTTTTTGATGCTAGAGATGAGAGCATTGTGAAGAAAAAGAGAATTTTATATAATGAATAGTTAACTGAACAGGAAAAACATAGTATTTCCTAATACTAATTTGTTGTGTTTTTTGTTTTGTTTTTTACTAATTTATTGTGGGTTTTTGTTGTTGTTGTTGTTGTTTTGTGTATGTGTGTTTGTTTTTTGTTTGTTTGTTTGTTTTTTAATGAAGAAGCAACAACAACCAAGGCTAGAAGCTGAACTGCCCAAATGCAATACAATAAAACAATAACATGTTCCTGACATTTAACGCTGTGGTGGAGGCTCTAATTTAAACTTTAACATGATGTAGGTCATAAAGCTAGGTTTTAGTAGCCTTATTCATTGTTGGGGCTCTGAGCACAAGCTAATAATGTTACCTCTTTGGTTGGACTCTCCAAGTGATCTTTAGTTGAGTTTGGAATCCAAGCATAATAGGGTGTAGATTCCAAGTGATTTCCCCCCTCCACTACTTTTTCACTCATTTATCCTCTAGGTGCTAATGATCTTTTACCTAAGTTGGGTAACCTCTACTGATACCTTCCTACCTTCAGGAAAACAGCCAGATTTTTTAGAGTAATGTCTAACCCCCTTCATAACCTGATCCAAAATGCTTTCCCAGCCCACCAGTCCTATGCTCCAGACACACTGTATCTCTTGTTCTAAAAAAATATACTTTTATCCCATATAACCTCCATACCAATATATGGAATTCTGGCCTGTCCTCTTCAGCTCTGACAAATAGTTGATTATCAGTTAACTATCACCTAAACGTAATTTCCTCTATATAAACATTGCCAAATCTTCCATAATATAATCTCTAATAATTTTCAAAAACCACTTTTTTGAACTTTGAATGTTATTTTTTGAAAGATATTTATTTACTTACTTACTTGAGAGAGAGACAGAGACAGTGAGAGAGAGCACATGAGCAGGGAGGAGAGGGAGAAGCAGACTCCCCAGTGCGCAGAAAGCCTGACATGGGACTCGATCCCAAGACCCTGAAATCATAACTTGAGCCAAAGTCTCAACTGATTGAGCCACCCAAGTGTTCCTGTTTTGAATCTTATTATACGAGGGTTTATGGTCACTTCATAAAGCAAAGATTGCATTTTGCTCATTCATTCAACAAACATTTTAGATTTTGATTGATAAGGTATTATATGTCGTAGTGCAAAAGAATGTACAGAGCAATGAGGGAAAACAGAGACACAAAAAGATGACTAAAATCCTCAGTGATAAGTTCTATAGTAGTGAAATGCACAGGGCATCATGGGACCACAAGGCAGAGTCAGATGACTAAAAAGTAATATGGAAGACATTGAGGAATGAGGTTCTTTCAGGTCTGCTAACACATGACCTGACAGTTAGTAGGCATTTGTTAAATATGCTTTGAATTAGTTAAAGATAAACTAATAGACAGGAGTTAACCTCCATTTTTATTTTACATCAAATTTCTTAAGACTCTGGACTATAAAGACATTTGGAGGTCAAGCAGGAAGAGTCCCTTTTCAATATTTTATATTTCTTTACATGTCACTTATTCTTATCTTGATTTTGAATTACTGTGGTCATTACACATTATACATTTTACACCAGGATTCACCAGGACTAGATCTACTAGGACACTTCACCTTCCTTCAAATAATTAATTATTTATTAGGGTAAGCCTCAGTCAAAATGAGTATGAAAAAGATTGCTGATACCTTTTGCTTTTACCCTAATCCTCCATCCCTATGGCTGACATCTTTTCTATTTTCCTTAAGATCAAAATCCTCCTTCAAAATACATCAGAGGAAAACTTGTTCACTTGATATTACAAATAAAATAGTATCAACAGTATTTGTTTAATAAGAAACCAAACTAGTAGATAATTATAAACCTATTTTCCAATTTCTAGAAAACACAAAGATAAAACAAATGATAACATAAAGAAACTAATACAAATTCAGGATATGGAGCATTCTACAGGATGACTGAATTTGATACCCAGAAAAATCAAGACCTGTGTTTAAAAAAAAAAAAAGTTTCACAAAGCCAGTAACTTTCCTCATATCTACTAAAGACTGGTTCTGAAATTCAGGTATGATTTAACATATTAGAGAACACACGTAAGACCACTGTGTAAAGCAATATATAGTTAATGGTGAATAACAACTCTCTTCTAAAGTTTCTGATGACTATAAACTATTTTAATACACCTTTGCTTTTGAATGCTTTAAAGACACCCATCTATTGCCCTCTATAATACTTCAACAGGCTTCAAAATGGAAAAAAAAATTTATATCATCTTTGATATGTCACAACTTTTTAAGCAAACTATGAATTTGTTTTTATAACCACAAATTTAAAACAATTTTTAGCTCTTATTTACTCTTAATAAGGAATTTATTCTATAACTTTTACCTTTAGAATCACCAATACTGCTTTTTAAAAAAGATTTATTTATTTTTATTTTAAAGAGAATCCCCAGACTCCCTTTTGAGCACAGAGCTCAATGTGGGGCTTGATCCCACAACCCTAAGATTGTGAGCCGAAATTAAGAGACGGACACTTAACCAACTAAGCCACTCAGGCACCCCACAAATATCATTGCTTTAAAAAGTGTTCCACTCCTCCCTTTTTATAAGTTTTTTAAATTTTAATCACATAATAGTTGACATATAGCGTTCCATTAGTTTCAGGTATACAGTATAGTATTCTAAATCCTACTCAGTCCCCATCATAAGTATACTATTTAATCCTCTTCACCTATTTCACCCATTCCCCACATCCTCTCTAGTAACCATCAATTTGTTCTCTATAATTACATTTGGAGGCACCTGGGTGGCTTAGTCCGTTTAAGCGTCCAACTCTTGATTTCAGCTCAGGTCATGATTTTAGGGTTGTAAGATCGAGTCCCATGTCAGGTTCCACACTGAACATGAAGTCTGTTTAAGATTCTCTCTCTCTTCCTCTTCTTCCCCCACTCCCAACAATAGAGTTTGTTTCTTGATTTATCTTTCTCTTTTTTTTTTCTTTCCTTTGCTCATTTGTTTTGTTTCTTAAATTCCACATATGAGTGAGATCATATGGTATTTGTCCTTCCTTGTCTGACTTATTACACTTAGCAAAATACTCTCTACCTCCATACATATGTCATTGTAAGTGTCAAGATTTCATTCTTTTTATGGCTGAAAAATATTCCATTATATACATATTTATTGCATCTTCTTTATCCATTCATCTGTCAGTGGACATTGGGGCTGTTTCCCTAATTTGGCTATTGCAAATAATGCTGCAATAAACATAGGGGTGCATGTGTTCCTTGAAATTAGTGTTTTTGCATTCTTTGAGTAAATACATGGTAGTGCAATTTTGTTAACCCTGGTCGTAATTTTTTTTCCATAGGAATACATTAGAAACAGAGATAAAAAATTAAGAACAAATAGTCCAGCATTTGTGACAGGAAAGCATAAAACCAAACCTGGTTATCGGTGGGGTAGGGACCAGACTGGGGCCAGTGTCAGAGGACTACAGGTGGAATGAGGTCTCACTTTCATTCCAGCTCCATCCCTGAGGAGCCCACTTGGGGCTCAGTCTGTTCCTAGGGCACCTGCTTGCAGAGCAGCACTTCTTGACAGCTGGGTTACAAGAAACTGAAGTTAGCGCTGCCCTGCAGAACGGGGCTAGGAATCAATCCCAAAGCTTTTCAGTTAAAAAAGCACAACTTGAAAAATATATACATAACACAGCAGTGCCTGCTGGGTCTAAAAGCCCTCTCTTCCCTCAGCCCACCACCCTGACTGCACCTGCGTAGAAAATGCACCAGAAAGGAACAGTCTGAACAAGAGTTGAAAGATTCCCAAGAGGGGTGGCTGCACCCTTTTACATTCCCACCGACAGTGCAAGAGGGTTCCCTTTCCTCCACATCCTCGCCAACACTTGTCGTTTCTTGTTTTTTGTTTTTCATTTTTCGTCATTCTGACAGATGTGAGCTGATATCTCACTGCAGTTTTGATTTGCATTCCCCTGATGACAAGTTATCAAGCATGTGTTGACCATCCGTATGTCTTTGGAAAAATGTATATTCATGTCTTCCGCCCATTTTTTATTTGGATTGTTTTTTGGGTGTTGAGTTGTATCAGTTCTTTATATGTTTTAGATAACAACCTTTAATCAGATACGTCATTTGAAAATATTTTCTCCCACTCGGTAGGCTGCCTTTTAAAATATTCTTTTTTTAAAAAATACTCCTTTAAAAAAATACTTTCTATATGGACATTGATGAGGGTATGTGCTATGGTGAGTGCTGTGAAGTGTGTAAACCTGGCGATTCACAGACCTGTACCCCTGGGGCCAATAATACATTATATGTTTATAAAAAAATTAAAAAAGATACTTTCTAAGTATTTTTCTCCTTTTTTGAAAATACTTTCTAAGTTTACCTTGGAGAAAAATATCTTAGAAACTACTACAGAAGAAAAAATCCTAATGTATTTTTACGTGGTTTACATATGCATGCCTGTGAGTTGTTGATATTTTGAGATTAAAGAAAGAAAAAAAAAAACTTTCCCTGTAGAAAGAAAGTAAATTTCAGGGACAGAAGATATATATGGACTACTTAAGGCAAGTAAAACAAAATTTAAGAAACATCCAATAGTTCAAATTTTATCTACTAAAAAAACTTTATTAAAAAAAGGTTAAAAAAAAGGCTTATAATGAAAATACTCTAGAATATTATCTGTGTTAGGTATAGCACAAGTATCTCTGATATGCAGGAAATTTAAAACCTTGATGTTCTCTGAATTTCCTAAAATATAGCTTTCAAGTAGTTCCACTAAAGTGTAAAAAGAGAATGCATAGGTAAAGAATGGCTATTGTCCTAATCATCGTATCTTTGGCCAAGTTGCAAACACTCAGTGTTTGAAAATACATTTTGAATGTTTCTATAACTTTAGTTGTATCTATTTTATGGAGATGATTATTTGATAGAAGGACTTAAGAGATAGAGAAATGAAATATTATAATTTTAGAATAAGCTCAGAATTAGAGTTAATTTCTTTATTCAAAATATCATACTTTTTATATGTACCTTGAAATTTATGCAGCCTATATAGATATTTAAACTATAGCTTTCCCTTCAAATTGAAATCCACCAAAGAATATTCTCTCTGGCTTGGAAGTTCAAGAGACATCTGTAATATCTACACATTCAATTAATAGATAATAAATTACCATTCACTAAACAGTTTTTAACTGTTAGTAAAACTCCTTAAGGAAACATGGTTTTAAAGTCTTTTTTTTTTTTTTTTGGTCTCAGGAAATGTACTTACAAAAATGTTATTCACAAGATTATATTATCCCTTGTTCTTATATAGGATCAAGAGAATATAAAAGAAAACACATGCCTATGGGCTGTAGGAAGCATAGGTACTTTTGACTAGACTTGATTCTGTTGGGCTAGGAGCTTTGTTCTTAGCTTGCTTTCATGTACAGATTTTTGATAAATACCTCTTCCTTCATATGTTAAATTTCTTTAAGGGATGCAATGTTTAAGGGAAAGAAGATTTCAGGTCTAAAATCAGAAAGCATGCATGCATCTGGGTCCTAATATTGCATTTACTTACTAAATGCTTGGATAAGTTAAAATCACTATTGGAAATTCAGTTATTTCTTCTGAAAAAATAAATTCAATAAAACTTTCTTCCTATGGCCTTTATCAAAATTAATGCAAAAGAAATTAATTCGAGACTTAGTATATAGTAAATTAAAAAGTTATGAATTAAGTAATAAATTTGATTAACATTAAGGTATAGTTGATGTTAAATGATTTAATAACAACATGAGAATTATCTTGTATGTCTTTATTTCAGAAGATATATAACCTTAGTACACATATATACATGTGTCAGTAAAGAGAGAATATACATGAATACATGTAATGGTCAAGTAATTTGGCACTGAAATAGTATAAAAATGTGGAGAATTCAAGGTCGATACTAGGTTTCAGGAGAACTGTTGGTTATTTTGCCTATTAAAGAAATTATATAGTAAAATATAATAGGCATTTAATAATTTCCTATTGAATGAACTAGTAAATGCGTTCTTTTTCACTAACATATTTTTCCCAGATTGAAATTAAAATAATAAGCATGCATTGTAAATTAGTGTTTTATTTATAACACTGTATGCACTTACTTTTTTGGCTGTATCCTAAATTAGATCCAGCATGATATAGCAAATTAGTTCTTCATTAGCTAATGTAACAAGAAAAAGGTAATTCTAAAATGGTGAAAAGGAAATGCTTAATTCAAAGATTTTTTTTCCCACCCCTAGTTCAAAGATTTGGAGCATGCAAAGTGTTGGACAAAGATTAAAGAAAATGTTTCTTTAAAAATGTTGTATCAAGTATGCAGCAATCTTTGAAATATGACTAAAAAATAGCCTTTAAAAACTACTTTCATGAAGGTGCTATACCTAGCCTTTGGAATATTTCCACTTAACTTTGTAATAGCATTTTTTTTTAAGGCATTTATAAGTAAGTTTACCATGAAGAAAAGTGGAGGCAGTGTGATATAGGAGAGTATTTCAAAAACTGGGCAATGAAGATCTAGGATTTTGTTCCTCTTCCGGAAGGTATCCCTTACTGCCCGTGGCCTGGGAAATTTTTGTGCCTCAGGCAGGACTCTCTCATCTTTTGAATTGGGACTATGTTTAAAAAAAAAAAAAATGAAGCCATATAGCACTGGAGTTTTAGAACAAGCTGTGTTGATCCTCACAACATTCCTATGAGGTAGGAACTGCTACAATCCCTATTTTCTAGATCAGGAAATAGATATGCTGTAAGTTCTTGAAATAAATTATTAAATATATATATTCAAATGTAGACACACTTTAAAAAATGGTTTGATTCTTTCATTTTAAAACTAAATGCATAAACCTAGAATATCTATGAAATTGTAAAATTTCCTATGTAATTGCTGTCAATAAATCTACATTTGTCTTATCAGAAAGTTAGAAGCCTGAAATTAACCCACTGAGCCACCCAGGCATCCTTAGAAGCCTGAAATTATAAGTTCATATCCAACATGAATGATTTGATAAAACACATGGACAACTTAGTAGGTATATGTCTCTGATATATATACTTGCATACATATGACTAAGACCACATTATTCACAACAAAATCAATTCTTTAGAAGTCCATCCTGAATTTCCAGGAAACAATGGTTTACTAAAATGGCCAAAGAATGTAAAACTGCACTAACTCAATTTTCATTTGACAACAATTTTGTAACCTTTTTAAATTACATTGCTACATACAGTTTCTTTTTGGGAAGCTATATAAAACTAATAAATTAATGCCAGCAATTAGGTACAACTTTATGTACTTCTTTTAAAAGGAGGTAGAAAATGAAAATAAGTTGACAACAATATTTTAGATAAAAAGAAATCCCGGGGCAATGTCTTGAATTTAGTACATCACTCAATCCACTAATCTCATAAAATATGCATCTATATGAAATAATAAAATTTTGGAATTCACATGTTTGCATTTCTTTTAATGCATTAAGTTAAATGTTCTCTTTATAAGCAACTTGACCTATGATGAGAGTAGTGCATTTTAAATACTTTATTGAAAACAGCTGTTCATACCTAATTACTTTGCCTTACGCTTCTTTTCTCTCCTACCTTCCTAAATTCTCCACTTCATTTAGATTATTTTCAGTATGTCAGAAGTTCCTAAAAAACAGTCCCAGGGAAGGGAAACTAACTCCCATCTAAAGAGTCCTGAAATTTGGACTAATAGAGTTCTCCTTTCTATTTATTTATTTTACCCGATTGCTGATCATACTTTTCCACAGCTGCTTTTTGGGAGACTCTTTATTAACATATCTCTTCATTAATTTTGTCAAAAATCAGGTGGTATTGATGATATACTAGCAACAACTGTTCACTGCTTTATCAACCACTCAATTGGGAAGGTCCGTGTTTGACTGCTGTATGGCATAAAATTAAATTTGAATACATCTAAAAAACATTTCCATTGTGCAGCCTCATTAAAAAACTTTTTCTTCTTCTCCTTTTTTTTTTTTTTTTGATCTTCTATTTATCCTTTAAATGGAAGGTCATTTTGTCCATATGGTGACTGGTCCTATGTAAGTGGAAACTAGGCGATTCTATTAAAAAAATGGATTACATACATCAGTGGTTCTTAACCTTAGCTGCATATTAAAATCACCTTGGAATTTTAAGGAAATATTTATGCCCTTGTTCCACCATTACCAATTCTGATCTAAGTGGTCTGTTTTAGGACCTGGATATTACTACTGTTTGAATATAACCCTGGTAAATCTGATACTATATAGAATCAAGCATCACTGACATTTTCACTAGCAATTTCATATGGTTCAAACTAATACCTGATCTTATTTACTTCTCAAAACCACCATGCCTCACAGTATTCTGAGATAGAAATTATTATCTCCATTTTCCAAATTAGGAAATATAGGATTAGAGAAACTAAATGACTCAACCATTATACTAAATTATATGATCAGAAAGTAGCAGCTCCTGATTTGAAAAATGCAAATATTATCAATGTAAAAACCATTATATTCAACTAAATTTGTTAAAGCAAGAATGTAACAATCATATGGGAAAATGTGCAACAAACTTAGAATGAAAAATCTGGAAACCAAAAACAAGGTTTGTTTTTGTTTGTTTCTAGTTTTATAACTAACAACAAAAAGGATCACAGTAAAAACAACAAAAAACTAATAGTAACACACACCTGCAAACATTACTCAACCCTAAAAATTATGATTAATCAAGACTTAATTCCCATGAGAAACTGGATAAATTGTGTTTATTGATATTGCTCTTCACTGTGGAAGTTTCTATAGTTGTCAATATATTTGATGAATAATGTGTGTACCTGACAATAGTTTACTATGCTTATTTCCTACGGTTTTACACTGGATATCCAAGTGTTGCCATATGAATTAGCAATACATTTCAAGAAAGACAATACTTAATTTATTTTCTACTAATAATTTTCTACCAAGTTTTTACCTAACATGGTAAGACAGCTCACAATAAGTTTCCATACGAACACATACATTATATTTTTAAGATGTATAATTTCATGTCAAAATCCCATGAAGAAGGAAAAGGTTTGCCCTTGCTGTGACTATAAAAATCTGTGAACTTGAGGCCTGTTGTAGGCACTGGAAAATTTCCAAAACACTCACAAAAGTGTACCATAATAGGAGTAATAAAAAGCAAGACATTTACCTCATGGGAATCTCTGAATGTGTTGCTGTCATGGGCATAGTCTAAATTTAGGTCTTTATAATTTCTGCACTTACGGCTGAAGTTACAAACCATATGGTGATAGAGAAAATTAGCCATATTTTAAAGAACCAGCCAAAAACTTTGCTTATTTCAGCCAACAAAAGTCTCTTCCATAAAAATATCTGGTCACAAAACAGCTCAACAAATGATACACTATTCTGACTTTGGTATTATTGCTCATTTGCTTAATTCATATTAGAAGTCATTTAAGTTTTATAGAGAAAAAGAAAAGCATAACAAAATCAAAGCTATCATACAAATTTTCAAGTCTTTGAACTAAAGGAACAATGGCCAATTTGTTAGTATTTGGCAGATATTAATAAAATAAAAACAGGAATTTGCATAGAATCGAAATAACACCACTATAATCTGTTGATATTTATATTGAACAACAATTGAGCAAAGGTATATGTTTTGATATATATCGATTGTTCAAAATCTCCCCATTATTTTTGTTGTTTTAAAAACATAATTTCTATTAGTAAGCTAATATAACAAAAAGTACTTAAATACACTAAAATTCAAAATAATTGTTAGAATTTTATTGTTTTAAAACATCTGAGTGATCAGGTCTACACATCTTCTATAAGGAAAGTAGCTGTTTCAGTGACAAATTAATTTTAGGGTGAGACTGTCTTGTTAATGTCCTCTTTCCCATCTGATTAACCTTATCTGTATTTTTATATAACTTCACTTAGCTGGCTTAAGTTGAAACATTTGTGCAAACTACAGGAGTTAGTATAGCCTAGTATGACCTTTCACAAATTGGCGTAAGACTTATTGCAGTACAAAAATATAAATATTTAAGTCTTAAGAATCTGTAATCAATAGAATCCCTTATAGATAGATAATAGGGAATAGAGTTTCTGTCATATGCCTTAGTGAGTTTATTGAGCTTCCTATGTGCTGGCCGCTGTCCTGGGTGCTGGAGATCCTGTGGTGTAACAGGCCTAAGGGCTGGAAACCGTGGGAGGCCCTTTAGATAGGGTGTTCAGGAATGCTTCTCTGAAGAGAAAATGTTTGAGCAGAAAACTGAAATGATGAGACTGAGCAGTTGTCTTCAAAGAAGAGTGATCTCTTCCCAGAGAAGAGGGAGAAAAAAAATTCCTATGGTGAGCATGAGTTTTTGAGTAATGAAAAAAAGAGATCCAGTTGACAAGAATATTTTTAAAATAGGAAATAATGCTAAGAAATACAGCTAGAAGGATATGAAGTAACTAAACATGGCTTATAGGCTGAGGAAGGGGTCTGGATTTTTTTTTTTTCTAGTAGCAATAAAAGCTATTAGAGGGTTTTAAGCAGGAGATCTGGTTGATATTTTAAAAGATCTCTCTGACTGCTCTGTGGGGAGGGGATTATATGGAGAAATGTGATGAAAGGTGAAAACCTAACTGGCATTTAGAGGCTTCAAGAGGTGAATGCTTAATTTTATTTCTTAGTAAATCTAGTTTTAATGCCACACACAGTGCCTCCTGAGTTATTCTAAAGTAATTCTTGATAGAAATTTTACATTTCCTCCTAATGTAGGGTTTTTCAAAGTATGATCCTGGGACTGTATAAAAATCATTTGCCTCATTATTTAAAAATGCAGATTCTTTGACCTCATCTCATAGTTTTTGAATTAGTCTCTGGGGATGGCATGTGAAATATACATTTTTTTAATGATCTACTTAGATGATTTTTATGCATATGAACATTTGATAACCATTGTTCTAAGGAACGGTTGTTCCTACAACGTAGAGATGATAGTAATGCCAGGGAAGGTTTCCAACAGAAAAGGATCCTGGAACTGAATCTTGAATCAGAAGTCAGTGTGTGACAATTTGAAGAGTGTGGGGTAATTCATTTCCATGCAGCAAGATACAGAATTAAAGATTATCTGGCATGGGTCAGAAAGGAAATTGATCATGATTAAATCTCAAGATATCAGGAAAGAAGGGTTAAGGTAAGAGAAAGAGTCCAACCCAGGAAATATTTGAATCCCCCAAATTTATGAATCTGCAGAGCATAACAAAGATCCAGGCCCCAGAGTCTCATTAAATCACCCCACTTATAAATAATAATGGATAAAACATTACAGGGAAAATATGTTGCAAATATCTTAAGTGGATCAAGAACATTATGCCTTCTTACTACCATTATTCACATCATAAATAGTAAGGTCAAAACCCTACAGACACCAGGCAGTAGAGAAAAAATTAATAATAATTATTAAATATTATTTCATTATTAATCAAAAAAACCTGAGAAGTTCAATGAAACAGAGTTGTATAACCAATCTGCTCACCTCTAACCGATTTTGTTATGTGATTGTCTGGCTCACTGAGAATCTATGAAATGTATGGAATGTATGTCCACTGTGAACAATGGATTGGTAGGCTCTCCTATTAGCCAGGCATTGGATAACTTATAGGTCATCTCAGTTTAGATGTTTACCTCGGGAAAGTTTTTTCTCCTCTCTGTGTCTAAAGGACCTTTCTTATAAAACATCAACTTCATAATTGTATTGTAAGGATTAAATAATAAAATATGTGCAAACCATCTAATGGCATGCCTGACAACAAAAAGGCCATTGATCGTCACTATTGCTTTAATCTCTCATCCCCCATGCAAGCTGCTTTCAATAAAAAATTATTAATTTGAAACAATTGACATCTATTCATCTATAAAATTAAACCCATTCAAAAATTGTCCTCAGTGTTTTTATTTAGGTCATTTTCCTTTATACTCTCTTTCCTTTATACTCTCGATTGTGTCAGTTTAGTGCACTACTCTTTTAGCAGAGACTTTGCCCACCATTTTGTTGACAAAATTTGGTGCTATGTTTCTGAAGCTGAAATAAAAGTTTCACATCAAATAGTAAATAATAATTCAATTCTATTATCCTTTGTACTATCATTAAAGCACTATCCACAGGACATTCCCAAGTCTCTCTCTTTTTTTTTAAATTTATTTATTTGACAGACAGAGATCACAAATACGCAGAGAGAGAGGAGGAAACAGGCTCCCTGCTGAGCAGAAAGCCCGATGTGGGACCGATCCCAGGACCCTGAGATCATGACCTGAGCTGAAGGCAGAGGCTTAACCCACTGAGCCACCCAGACACCCAGATTCCCAAGTATCCTTTAACAAAATTTATATGTATGTTTATATAGGTGTGTGCATTATATATCATCTGAAGTTCACAGAGATTGCTATTACATGTATGCAAATTATGGTGTTTGTTATGTTGTTAAATCTAAATGCATAAGTATTTTTAAAAATCATTCTCAAATCTAAATTCAGGCAAGATCTCCTTTCAAAAATATCCCCTTTCCTATGTTTTGAGCTTAATTTATGTAACATTATGCCATGTTAAGAGACTAGGGCAATTCTGCAGTCATAAAGATACACTAATTCTATGGCCTTTAACTTTCAGAATATCAAGAGAAAAATAAATGGCAAAGAACAATAACAGCAATAACAAAATTTTGGATATGCCCTTAAAGAATTCCATGGATGCAGTTAAAACATTCTCATGGAACAGCCCATTGAGCATTTGCTATATCTTGCTATAAGATACCTGTCATTATATATATAAAATCCTTATGCAAGTAAAGCATGCAGGTAAATCTTACAGCAAGCAAATGTATGAACAGAAAAAGAGAAGCAGAAGGAGAAAATGAGAGACTATGAAAATACCACCATATTAAAGGGAGCTGTGATCAGTAGGTAAAAACTGCAACAGAGTATTAGGAGTTAAGATGCTGAAATCCTAGATGGATTGCAGAAGTGAAATAGATGCCACTACATTTTTTTGTTTAGCAGTAAAGTAGAAATAAAAAGAACATAAAGTTCTTGGGTTTGATTGATATACCAACATGATGACTAAACAGAGCTGCAAGTAACAGCTGTAAATAACATCAGGTACTTCTAAAGCAGAGCCACCTTCTGCAAAGGCAGAATTATTATGTAATTATATCTACTTTTCCAAGTTACAAACTATTCCCTGGCAGGGATCCACTTCTTCATTCATTGCGATTCAATATAATTTGAGCTGCTAAGGTAAAGTGTCTCCCGGCAGGAGGCTGCAAATGAATCCTGCTGATGCTTTTATTACTACCGATTCAGACAGTTCGGCCCAACACTCAAACAACTCCAGCGCTTGGGGAAGTATTTGCAAGTGGTTTATTTTGAAATAGAGCAGAGAACCATACCAGGATGAGAAAATCCAGGGAATCCAGTAAGAGTCATATCAACATGCAATCAGTTTGTTGTAGCAGTCCTAGAGCTGATTGTATGTAATTTTTCAAATTCTCTAACTAGTTGATATCTTCAATAAAAAAACCTGAAAATTCATTTCCAACTAAAATGAAAAATGAACTATTGGACGGCTGACATTTTCTTTGTTGTATATATATATTTTTTTTGCTTTGCTTTTTTATTGGCTTTTTCTCTTTCTCTTTTTGTCCACCAAATTTTAAGTAACAGAATGGGAGAATTATAGTGCATAAAAAAGTCATAATTATCATCATTTGAGCACCTCTGGAGAAACTATAACTCATATGCTGTAGGTATACAGTTGGCCATCTCATAGGTTTACATTATAGAATACTAAAATGGCTATACTATTTTGATTCAAAAAGCTTTTTTTCTATTTTTTATGATTATTTAATTAACATTATCTATAGAAAGTATCACTTTTACATATCTATAGGTAGTTCCTTTGTGTGTATATGGATATATATGTATATATGTCAATAAATGTTTTATATATATATAAATATATATAAATGTATACATACATATGGATGTATATGTATATCTGCACACACCTGCACACTGAGAAAAGGGAAAGCAATCAGGATTCACTCTTTAATGTATGTATCTGCCAAGAAGATGAAATAGTTTCAGAAAGGAACCAGAAAGCATTATAAAGCCAGTATCTGTAAGAAAGCATCATTGTTCTCAGAACTGAATTATATTCAGTAACAGGAGGGTCATTATACTGACCTTCTGAACAACATTGAATATAAGTTGAATATAAGTGCCAGACAGAAGGTTTCTAAACATCCACAAAATAATGAAGGGATATTTACTAAAAAAAAAAAAAAAAAAAAAAAAGGTACTGGGTGAGACTATAAAGCAAGATGGTGGGGACTAAATATCATTAGGTCCCGGGAGTTCAGCTAGATAGTTAGCAAACCATTCTGAACACCTAAAAACTCAACAGAAGATAGAAGAGAGGAAGAGCAGCAATTCTGAGAACAGAAAAGCTACCCCTTCCTGGAAGGTAGGATGTGCAGAGAAGTGAATCCAAAGTGACAGAAGATGGACCACAATGGGAGGGGCAGCTCCCAGCAAGCAGTGGAGCAGTGGAGCCCAAAGTCAGAACTTTTAGAAGTCTCCTCCACTGAGGAATGTCACTCTAGAAGCTAAGTGAGAGAGGAGCCCTCACAGGTACAGTGTGGTCTCAGGACCTGCAGGGGTACAGAAAGACTGGGAGTGTCTCAGTATGGCAGAGCTCCCCAGTATTGGAACAGGGAAGCTGGCTACAGAGACAGAGCCAACGAGTGCACTCTCAGCTTGGGTTTGTCTTAAACCATGATCTGTGGCACAGTCAGACCACTGTCCTTGGAGCAGAGACCCCACAAGTGGCAGATCTGGGGAGACTCACCTTCCTCCTCTGAGAGGAGTGGTGAGGGAGTTCATAGCAGGAATCTGTTGGGTTTGAGACTCCAAATGGGGCCATTTTCCGGAGATAGAAATGCTCGGTCACAGGCTGTATGAGCTCAGAGTGTGGCCAGAGACCAGGGATGGGAGGATTGACTGCTTTTCTCTGAGGGCACACTGAGGGGCCCCAAGCTCTCAGCTCCTCCAGCCTGGAGATTTGGAGGCTACCATCTTTATTCCCATCCTCCAGAGGTCTACGGAAAGTGTTCAGGGAAGAAAAGCTACTGAGAGTGAACTGGAAAAGATTATTTAGCCTAGCCCATAGGCCCCTAGCCTAGTCCCTTCATTGTGTTTATTTGTATTTTTTTTTTGTGTATATATATATATATATATATATATACACACACACACACACACACACACAAACTTCTATATATGTTTCTCTTTCTTTAAAATTTTGGGAAGTAGTTTTTTCTAAGAGACCAGAATACACCCAAAATCAAGTGGGTGACTCTGTTCTACTCACTAGTCTGATATATATATATATATATATATATATGTATATATATAAATAAATATTTATATATATACATATATATATTTATATTTTTATGATATATATATATATTTTTTCTTTTTTCCCCTTTCTTCTCCCCCCAGTTTCAGGTCCCTTCTGATTTGGTTAGAGTATATTTTTTTGGGGTCTTTGCCACCCTTCTAGTATTTTGTTCTCTCATTCATCTATTCATATCTGAATAAAATGACAAGGTGGACAAACTCACCAAAAAAAAAACAAGAGACAGTACCGACAGCTAGAGACCTAATCAATACGGACATCAGTAATATGTCAGCACTAGAGTCAGAATGATGATTATCAAGGTGCTAGTTGGGCTCAAAAAAAAAAGGGTGGAAGATATTAAAGAATCCCTTTCTGGAGAAATAAAAAAGCTAAAATCTAACCAAGTTGAAATTTAAAAACTATTAATGAGGTGCAATAAAAAATGGAGGCTCTTACTATTAGGACAAATAAGGCAGAAGAGAGAATTTGTGATATAGAAGACCAAAGAATGGAGAATAAAGTAACTGAGCAAAAGAGAGACAAACAACTTCTGGACCACAAGGGGAGAATCTGAGAGATAAGTGACACCATAAGATGAAGCAATATTAGAATAATTGGGATCCAAAAAAAAGAAGAGAGAGAGGGGAAGAAGGCATCCAGAGCAAATTGTAGTAGAGAATTTCCCTAATATGGTAAACGGAACAAACATCAAAATCCAGGTGGCACAGAGAACCTCACTCAAAATCAATAAAAATAGGTCCACACCCTGTGATCTTATAGTAAAATTTATAAGTCTCAGTAATAAAGAGAAAATTCTGAAAGGAGCTTGGGACAAGAAGTCTGTAACATACAAAGGTAGAAATAGCAGGCTTATCCACAGAGACCTAGCAGTCCAGAAAGGACTGGCATGATATATACAGAGCACTAAATGAGAAAAATATGCAGCCAAGAATATTATATCCAGCTAGGTTGTCATTGAAAATAGAAGGAGAGATAACAAGCTTCCAGGACAAATAAAATTGAAAAGAATTTGCATACACCAAACCAGTTCTATAAGAAATATTGAAAAGAGAGCAAAGAGAGCCTAAAAATAACAGACCAGAAAGGAACAGAGACAATATACAGTAACAGTCACCTCACAGGCAATACAATGGGACTAAATTCATATCCCTCAATAGTTACCCTGAATGTAAATGGGCTAAAAGACATAAGGTAGCAGAATGGATTAAAACCACATGACCCACTGATATGCTGTCTACAAGAAACTAATTTTAGATGCAAAGACACCTCCAGATTTAAAATGATGGGGTGGAAAACCATTTACCATGCTAATGGCCATTCAAAGAAAGCTAGCGTGGCAATCATTATATCATATAAATTAGATTTTAAGCCAAAAATTTTAATAAGAGATGAGGAAGGACACTATTTCATAATTAAAAGTTCTGTCCAACAAGAGGATCTAACAGTTTTAAATATCTACACCCCTAACATGGGAGCAGCCAACTACATAAACCAATTAATAACAAAATCAAAGAAACACATGAATAATAATATAATAATACTAGGGAACTTTAATACCCTCCTCACCGAAATGGACAGATCATCCAAGCAAAAGATCAACAAGGAAATAAAGGCCTTAAATGACACACAGGACCAGATGGACATCACAGATATATTCAGAACATTCCATCCCAAAGCAATAGAATATACATTCTTCTCTAGTGCATGGAACACTCCAGAATAGATCACATCATGGGTCACAAATCCAGTCTCAACCGATACCAAAAGATTGGAATCATTCCTTGCTTATTTTCAGACCACAATTCTCTGAAACTGAAACTCAATCACAAGAGAAAGTTGGAAAGAACTCAAATACATGGAGACTAAACAGCATCCTACTAAAGAATGAATGGTTCAACCAGGAAACTGAAAAATAATTTTAAAAAATTCATGGAAACAAATGAAAATGAAAATACAACTCTTCAAAATCTTTGGAACACAACAAAGATAGTCCTGAGAGGAAAGTAAATAGCAATGCAAGCCTTTCTCAAGAAACAAGAAAGGTCTTAAGTACACAACCTAAACCTACACCTAAAGCAGCTGGAGAAAGAACAACAAAGAAAGCCTAAACCCAGCAGAAGAGAAATAATAAAAATCAGAGCAGACATCAATGAAATATAAACAAACAAACAAACAAACAAAAGTAGAACAAATCAATGAAACTAGGAGCTGGTTCTTTGAAAGGATTGATAAGGTTAATAAACCCCTGGCCAGACTTATCAAAAAGAAAAGAGAAAGGACCCAAATTAATAAAATCATAAATGCAAGAGGAGAGATCACAATCAACACCAAAGAAATACAAACAGTTATAAGAACATATTATGACCAACTATACGGCAGCATATTTGACAATCTGGAAGAAATGGATGTATTCTTAGAGACATATAAACTACCAAAACTGAACCATGAAGAAACAGAAAACCTGAACAGACCCATAACCAGAAAGGAGATTGAAGCAGTCATCAAAATTCTCCCAACAAACAAGAGCCCCAGGCCAGATGGCTTCCCAGGGGAATTCTACCAAACATTTAAAGAAAAATTAATACCTATTCTCTTAAAACTGTCCCAAAAAATAGAAATGGAAGGAAAACTTCCAACCTCATTTAATGAGGTCAGCATTACCATGATCCCAAAACCAAAGACCCCATCCAAAAAGAGAATTACAGACCAATATTCTTGATGAACACGGATGCAAAAATTCTCACCAAATTAATAGCCAATAGGATCCAACAGTACATCACGACCAAGTGGGATTTATTCCTGAGCTACAAGTTTAGTTCAACATCCACAAATCAATCAATGTGATACAACACATTAATAAAAGGAAGAACAAGAATCATATGATACTCTCAATAGTTGCTGAAAAAGCATTTGACAAAGTATAGCATCCTTTCTTGATCAAAAATCTTTAGAGGATACATACCTCAATATCATAAAAGCCATCCATGAAAAACCCACAGCAAATATCACTCTCAATGGGGAAAAACTTGGAGCTTTTCCTCTAAGGTCAGAAACACACCAGGCCTGTCCACTATCATCATGGCTATTCAACATAGTACTAGAAGTCCTAGCCTTGGCAATCATACAACAAAAACAAATGAAAGGCATCTGAATCAACAAAGAAGAAGTCAAACTCTCACTCTTTGCAGATGATATGATACTTTATGTAGAAAACCCAAAGGACTCCACTCCAAAACTGCTAGAACTCATACAGGAATTCAGTAAAGTGTCAGAATATAAAATCAAGACACAGAAATCAGTTGCACTTCTATATACCAAAAGCAAGACAGAAGAAAGAGAAATTAAGAAGTCAATCCCATTTACAGTTACACCCAAAACTGTAAGATACCTAGGAATAAACCTAACCAAAGAGGCAAAGAATCTGTACTCAGAAATCTATAAAGTACTCATGAGAGAAACTGAGGAAGATACAAAGAAATGGAAAAACATTCTGTGCTTGTGGATTGGAAAAACAAATATTGTGAAAATGTCTACGCTACCTGAAGCAATCTATGCATTTAATGCAATCCCTATCAAAATACCATCATCTTTTCCAAAGAAATGGAACAAATAATCCTAATATTTATATGTTACCAGAAAAGACCCTGAATAGCCAGAGGAATGTTGAAAAAGAAAGCCAAAGTTGGTGGCATCACGATTCCAGACTTCAAGCTCTACTACAAAGCTGTAATCATCAAGACAGTACGGTACTGGCACAAAAACAGACACACAGATCAATGGAACAGAATAGAGAGCCCAGAAATAGACCCTCAACTCTATGGTCAACTAATCTTCGACAAAGCAGGAAAGAATGTCCAATGGAAAAACGAAAGTCTCTTCAACAAATGGTGTTGGGAAAATTGGACAGCCACATGCAGAAGAATGAAACTGGACCATTTCCTTATACCACACACACAACATAGACTCAAAATGGATGAAAGACCTTAATGTGAGACAGTAACCCATCAAAATCCTTGAGTAGAACACAGGCAGGCAGCAACCTCTTTGACCTCGGTTGCAGCAACGTCTTCCTAGAAGCATCCCCAAAGGCAAGAGAAACAAGGGAAAAAATGAAACTATTGGAACTTCATCAAGATCAAAAGCTTTTGCACAACAAAGGAAACAGTCAACAAAACCAAAAGAGAATGACAAAAAAGAACCACAGAATGGGAGAAGATATTCACAAATGACATATCAGATAAAGGGGCAGTATCCAAAATCTACAAAGAACTTATCAAACTCAAAACCCAAAGGACAAATAATCCAATCAAGAAATAGGCAGAATACATGAACAGACATTTCTGCAAAGAAGACATCCAGAAGAAAAAAAAAAGAAGACATCCAGATGGCCAAGAGATACAGGAAAAAGTGCTCAACATCACTCACCATCAGGGAAAAACAAATCAAAACCACAATGAGATACCACCTCTCACCAGTTAGAATGGCTAAAATTATCAAGTCAGGAAATGACAGATGTTGTCAAGGATGCTGAGAAAAGGGAACCCTCCTACACTTGGTGGGAACGAAAGCTGGTGCGGCTACTCTGGAAAAGAGCATGGAGGTTCCTCAAAAAGTTGAAAATAGAACTACTCTACAACCCAGCAATTGCACTACTGGGTATTTATCCTAAAGATACAAATATAGTGATCCGAAGGGGCATGTGTACCCAAATGTTTATAGCAGCAATGTCCACAATAGCCAAGCTATGTAAAGAAACTAGATGTCCATCAACAGATGAATGGATAAAGAAGATGTGAGATTATATATATATATATAATATTCATATATATATTCATGTATATGTATATATATGAATACTATGAAGCCATCAAAAAAATGAAATCTTGTCATTTGCAGTATCATGGATGGAACTAGAGTATATTATACTGAGCAAAATAAGTCAATCAGAGAAAGACAATTATCATATGATCTCTCTGATATGAGAACTTTGTGAGGCAGGGTAGGGGGTTGTGGGAGGTTCGGGGAAAAAAAATGAAACAAACTGGGATCGGGAGGGAGACAAACCATAAGAGACTCTTAATTCCACAAAACAACTGAACGCTGCTGGGGGGTGAAAGGGTAGGGACAGGGTGACTTGGTTATGAACATTGGGTAGGGTACATGCTGTGGTGGGTGCTGTGAAATGTGTAAGACTGATGATTCACAGACCTGTACCCCTGGAGCAAATAATAAATTATATATTAATAAAAAAATTTCTATGAAAGTTTACTTCATTGCTAATACTTTGAAAGTGTTAGGCTGGCTTTTGTTTTTTGTTTTTTGTTTTTTTTTTTTTTCTTTTCTTTTCTTCTTCTTTTTTTTTTTTTTCTTTGAGTCTCTTACTAAATGTAATAAAGCAATTTAACCAAAATGCTCACATGCTGTTCAATAAAAACCTTTCCAGTCTGACCCTACAGTCTCTACAAACTATTTAAAGGGCCAAGGCCTTTAGCTATGATGGCTAAATATCATCCATAGTAGCTGGTTTCATTTCTGCCCTTAGTGATTGAAGCCAATCTATGCACTGACTTGATATGCCAACGGGCATTTTCAACTTCTCTTTCATGTATCTCTTACTGCTTTTAAGAAAAGAAAAGGGGGGAAATGTGGGATCATTAAGGACAGAATTAATTCATAACGCTAAAAGTTAGAAAAAAAATACTCCTTAGTAATAATTACAGTTCTGCAATTTATAGATTTTGAGTTAATAATTGATATTTTTCATCCTCATAAGAAACCTTTCAACCATCAACATTAATTTATTGACAATATTTTTATAATATCAGCTAGAATTATAAGAAAATCTGAAAAATTAAATGATAGGATATAAATACCTATCCATTATAGCTACTATCTCTTTCCAAGTGTGAAAAGACATAACTCAGTCATGGTTGTCTTTTTTGTGTGTGTGTGTGTGTGAGAAAAAGATAATTACCCTTCATGGGTGAGACATTTGATTTATTCTACTGAGATTCATTTCACTTCATTGTAAATTAAACTGTTTAATTCAATATTTTCAATACTACCTGCTACTGAAGGGACATCAGAGATAACTGAATTGATAGATCAGCTATATTCATATTAACTACAACGTTTATAATTATTGTCATAAGGTGAGCTGTCACTTTGATATCATTTAATCTTTTCTCCTTTCTTATGACCTTTCAATTTAACTAGAAAACATGCTTTAATTGCAAACTCCAAACATGTATCATGTAAAATAATACTCCTTTATGTTTTTATCCAAACCAGTTAAGAATATCTGTTTAATGTCTGAGCATCTGTTCTAAATCTGACAAAGATTAATTTTTATTAAAACACAGTAATATGTACATGCTTGAGATTATTATCTGGCCTTATGATTTATTTTATTTTTTAAGATTTATTTGTTTATTAATTTGAGAAAGAGAGAGCACTAGCAGTGGGGAGGGGTAGAGAGAGAAGAAGAAAACTCCCACTGAGCTGAGAGCCAGATGTGGGTCTGGATCCCAGAAACCTGGTGTCATGGCCTGAGCTGAAGGCAGATGCTTAACTGAGCCAGCCAGGTGCCTCTGGCCTTATGATTTTAAAATAGCATTGTATAATTTCAAAGAATTTTGCTTTATAATTTTCCAAAATGAGTAACAGGTTTCATAGATATAAAAGTGGATCAAAGTATCTGTCAATTCATTACATTTTAAATATACGTATTGAGGGCAATACATAAAATAAAATAAAATAAAATAAAATAAAATAAAATAAAATAAAATAAAATAAAATAAAATAAAATAAAATCAGTGTTTATTTATTTATTTTTTTTAAAGATTTTATTTATTTATATGACAGACAGAGATCACAAGTAGGCAGAGAGGCAGGGGTGGGGAGAGCTGGCTCCCCGCTGAGCAGAGAGCCGAATGCAGGGCCCCATCCCAGGACTCTGAGATCACAACCCAAGCGGAAGGCAGAGACCCAACCCACTGACCCACCCAGGTGCCCCCAAAATTAGTGTTTTATTTTTAATTAAAGTAAAACAGGGAGCAACTGTGTTAGGATATCTATCTCATTACCTAAATACATTGTAAACTGTCTTTAGATCACAGCACAGAATAAGAGTTCATTGTTTATATAAAGTTAAAAAACTATTATGGGCAGCTTCTCCCATATGCTAAATTTTCTCCATTTTCACACTATTTTAAACATTGCCAGTCAGTACTATGCATAGTAATAGACTTCCAGAAAGCTGACATTTTTACTGAGGTGTGCTTTTAGCTGGCTCATTTCCACGAGTTTAAAGGGGATATAGGTGCTTTTCTTCAATGGATAATAGAATGCATTAAAAACAATTTATTCTTTTAAGTGGAATTGTTCATTGCTAAGGTGACCATGTAATACTTATCTACTTATGCCCACACATCTCTATAGATGTGAAGACAATCTGTGAAAACAAATGTAGTAAAAGACTTTTTAAAATACCAAAGCAAAACTAGAAATTGAATAATAAAATGATATTAGAGGACACAAAATATAGAAATGCCTGCTGAAGTCCTGCCAAATTACTCAAGTTAGATAAAGAATTTGGACTTGAGTTTCCAGGGAGTAAGTTATGTCATCATCATCATCAGCAGCAGCAGCAGCAGCAGCATTGAAACTATTCACTGAGCAATTTCAGGGAATACAGGGGCATTGTTAACTACCTTATGTGTTCAGTATGTCTTCATTTATTCCTTATATAAATCCTGTGAGGAGAGTGATATAACTATTTGTCTACAGGTGAGGAAACTAAACCTGAGAAAGCTAAGAAAGTTGTCCAACATTGGGCTGATATTGGAACCCGCGTCTGAGTACGGCACTCATCCTCTTCCCCAATCTACTACATGGACTCACTGTAAATATTATTCATGAGACAGAAACATTTCTCCAGTTGATCCTCATAGGTAGGAAACGATGTAACTGAAACAGTGGATTATAACCTTTACAAGTCCCTGACCAGTTTGGATGATTGGTTCTTGATATGTGCCTCCATACAAAGCAAGCATATAATGAAAAGATGAGCTTCTATAAATACATTCAGTGAAGAGCTAACTGATCATGTATCGGGTCCAGAACTGTCAAATAGTCTGGCTTGAATTAGGGATAACATTACAAATTTGAATTTTTAAAATTAACTGGACTTTCAGCAGAAATTGCTCAAGTTTGAAATAATTGTTGTCAAATAACCTTAGTGTAGGAGGTATATCCACACATACATTGTCTATATTTAAGCAAAGTAACTTCTCCAATAACCATGAATATCTGTTACAAAGTAAATCTCTATATAAGTAGATGAATCAATTTCCTGTTATTTAGTGTTTTCAAATGTCAAATTGATATTGAAGAATTATTGTAATCTATGCAATACCTTCAAGATTAAGATAGTTGACCTTAAGCCAACATTTTTAATAATTGTCTAATGAAGCCAGGAAATAGTTAGCCATTGAAACCACTCTTCTAAATAGCAGGAAAACTTGACTCAAAATAAAGCAATACAGTTAACACTGTCATGCAATAAAATAGTTTTTTTTTAAATAGCTATTTATTTGAAAGAGAGAGAGAAGAGGAGGAAGGGGAGAGGGAGCGAGAGACAGAGAATTTCAAGCAGACATCCTGCTAACTGTGGAGCCATGACCCTGAGATCATGACCTGAGCCAAAATCAAGAGTCATACACTTAACTGAGCCACCCAGGGGCCCCTGCAATAAAATAGTCTTAAGATAACTGTTTAAAAGAGAGCTGTGAATGAAAATGTTGTCTTTCATTCAAAGTTATGAGGTGATTAATGTCATTTGAATCGACATTTGGTGGTGTACTTTAAAAAATTGTAGAGGCTTCTAAAAAATAAGTTCCTACAAAATAAGAACTCGATATGAGAGGAATGTGATGTCTCTCTAACCATGCCATCTGCTCTAGGTCAATGCTAGGTCTACCTAGCATTGATACTGATCCTTATATGATCAAAATAACACCTCTTCACTAAAAAAAAAAAAGTGAATCGAGGGACTTTACTAAACATGATTAAATAGAAGGAGTGTGTGTGTGCGGACGCGCATGTGTGTATTTAAAGGTTTTATTTATTTATTTGAGACAGACAGAGATTGAGAGAGATTGAGACAAGATTATTTAACTGACTCAGCCACCTTGGGGCCCTGAGAAGTCAGGTATTTTTATCAAAAAAGTTGAACCCTACAAACCGAAAAGGGCATGCACCTCTCACAAAACAAAGTTAATATCAACACCATCAGATTAAACCAATTCAGGCACTAGAAGCCGAGTGGAAGTTGTATGCAATGAACCTGTGCAATGAAAGTGATGAAACACCTTCTTACTAGTTGGGGTGAATTAAATTTGGTCCATAATTCTTCCTTCCCTCCCAACCCACACTAAAGTTTCACTGCTCGTAGTATATATACTTCACTGCCCCACTGATTTTGGACATGGCCTTTGATTTTCTTTGGCCAGTGGAATGTGCACTGGTATAAACCATGTCGCCACAGCAGAAACTATAAATGTACTTGCATGATTTCCCTTGGCCTTTCCCACTTCTGCCACGCACCATGGGAAGTACTGGCTCCAGCAACCTGTTGACCTTTTGGACTGGACCCAAGACATGTGAGTCAAGCCTGACTCCCGCTGGTAGCCTTTGACATTAGTTACAAACAAGTACCTTGAGGTTTTTAAAACCCAGTGAAGGAAGGAGTAGGGCACGTGAGGACTAGAAGCGCAATCATAAGTTTGACATTCATATTTTTGTTTAAACAGTGGAAGAAAATAAAGTCGGCAGGTTTAAGTTAATATTTGTTGAAGGGGAAAAGATTAACAAATAGTAAATACTCAGAGGAAGAACTGGCTACAGTACGCAGCTAAGAGAACTCGTAGAAGATGGCACAGGATAACTTACTAAGGAAAAATATGTAAACAAGCTTAGGAAAAAAACACACCATGAGAGCAATTCTAAATGAACAAAACTACTACAAAAGTATATAAAGATATCCTATTCGTAGCATGTCCCTTAGATTTACACCATTCTTTTAATTTCAGGATGATCAATTAGTCTAGTACCTAAAAGAAGATTAGAATTATATGTAGAATTTGTGTTTCATATATCATAAAGAAAATAATAGCGGTTCTATATTTGAAGACAATATACCGTGTTGCTTATATAGTAAACTCATTCTCTGCCACTCTTCCTCCCCTCTCTCAATCAAAAAAAAAAAAAAAAAAAAGTTCCTCAAATCATTATCAGTGGTGATGGAGGGACATTTATCTATAAAATCTATTTATAAGAATTCAGATTGTTTCTATCCATGTGTAACCTTATGGAAATAGGCCATCTATCATGTAAGGTAATTGTTTGAATTTCTAATTTTCTAAGCTTGGCTTTATGTGTATTCATATCTTCCATTTACCATTTTTAAACTTAAATATATATTTTCATTTTGTAAAGCTAAAATAACCCTCAGAGAAGATGTAAGCAATAGAATGCAAATGGGAAATTCTTTTGTGATCTTGTCGGGTGGTGTTTACTCACTTTTCACCTTGTTATCTACAAAACATGAAAATGCCTAGGTAGGCACAGAACATCAGTCTGACAAGTTGTCATCATACTCAGACCAGTGCTGGTTTCGTGATTGCTTGATGTGTCAAAAACATTGTGATGGATTAAAACAAATCTCAAAACCCTGTGCTCATTATCCAAATCATAGGATTTTCTCAGATTTCCAAGGAAAAAGAAAAGAAAAAAAATAAGATTAGAAGCAGTGCAATTTAGTAGAAATGAATCTCTGCTCTGAATAAACTTGAGTCTATTTTATTATAGGTTTTCACTGCTGCAACAGAGTAGAATAATTGCATTGAATCAAAAGAGGACGTATAAAGACATAATGCATCTCAAGTATAAGTTATTTCCTATTATAGATATGGGCAAAATATATCTCACAAGAATTTAATTCAAATTTTCAGTTAGTTGTTGATTTTAATAGGTCACATGCTTATAAATTATTAACATAGGGATATAGCCCCTTAGCATTACCATCTCCCTATTTTTTTTAATGTTTCATTCATGAATAGACATTATTTTATTTGAAAAACAACTCATAGAACCGAAAAGCAGTTTCTATTCACTGGTATGTATAACATCTTGAAACATATCTATTATCTTACTCGTTTAAAAAAATCTAATCATAAAATGTATTTTTTGATAATATGACAGTTCCTGGTTATGTACATGGTTTTGTTACAATGTAACTAAAAAACCATTGTATATTTCTGTCAGAACAGAAGCCAATTTACATATTGGTATGTGACTATAGTGCCATTATTAGAGACTATCTATAGCCAAACATTATTTAGAAACAGCATTCTTTCAGCTTTATTTCCTTAAAAAAAAAAAAAAAAGAAGAAGAAGAAGAAGAAGAAGAAGAAGAAGAAGAAGAACATATACTTAAAAATGGAAGTCACTCGGAAGTAGATTCTACTTCAAAATAACATTTTAACAAGAAATAACTCGAAAAAAGTAGACTTCCAGATGAAGTGGCATTCTTCCAAATGTTAGACGGATTTATTTGACTAAAGTTAGAAAGTATTCATCAGCACAGTCACATAAAAATGCAGCACTGTTGGAAAGAGATGGGGTTAGATAAATTTTATCATCATGAAAATTTTTAATTGTAGTAATACCCTAGCCCTGATACTTTGTATCATAATCCAGATTACATATAATCATTGTTGAGAAGATGTTTTGAAGATTGCAAATGTCTAAAATTAAACTTTTTTTTTAAATCACATAAATTTGTTATGCTATAGCAAAATAAAAATCACTACTCAAAATTTTGTATCTGTAATTGTGGATGCTTCTTATAGTGATTTTCATTAATTTTATTTGCTTTATCATAGTCCCAATATTCTCTCTCTTTCTCTTTCTATCCATCTATAGTCCTTACACATAGGTATATGTTTCTGCATGTGTGTAGAATTGTTTATTGCTTGTTCCAAGAACTGTATATACAAAATTCCCTTATTTTCATGCTTTTATAATGCACATTTCTATAGTGAAGTATAGATGAAATAATAAAGCTGTCTTGTTTATTTGATTATACGATTTTATGTTCCTTGTTTCAAAACAGTACATGGTATAAATATTTCTAGCTGTTCATTCTAATATCATCTCTTTAGCTTTAATTCCATTCCATGCGAATTCATCACTCTGGTACCCATGGACTTGACAAAAGAGAGGATATTGGGCTATTGGACATGAGTCAATTCTGCCTGCCAATAGCTTAAAGCTTTGGCATCATATTCATAGTGTCTGTTCATGCATTTGAGCAAAACTATCACTTTCATGAAAAGGCATTTAATCACACTTTGTGTTTGGTTTTGTATAATAGATTGCAAAATGATTTTTATCAGTTCATAGGTTGGTTTGTGTTTGTCTTTTTAAAATTTCTGACAGTCTGAGCCTTAGGAGAGTTAGTTACAAATTCCCTTTGCTGTTACCTAAGCAATTTTGATTTTTATTTTGTCACTTACTAACATCGACTGACATCCGCGGGGTAGTGGTGAAATTTTTCCTTAAAGGTAAACTGCTTGATCACAATAAATCTGTCTTTCTGGGGCACCTGGGTGGCTCAGTGGGTTGAGCTTCTGACTGTTGGTTTTGGCACAGGTAATGACCTTGTGGTTGTGGGACTGAGCCCTGCATTGGGCTCTGTGCTCAGTGTGGAGACTGCTTCAGATTCTTTTTCCCTCTCTCTCTGCCCCTCCCTGCTTATGCATATGCTTGCTTTCCTCCACCCCCTCTCTCTCTCTGGATCTAAGCTGAATAAATAAAAACTTTAAGAAAATAAATCTCTCTTTCTGAGGGAGGAAAATAATTTTTAAAGCCTCATCTTGAGTATAAAAGAAACACATTTCTAAAAAGGCAAAAGGGAGGAGTAAGTGATGTTCAGTATATCTTCATCCTCAGATACCCTTTGGTAACAACTCCTGAAATAACACTGATGGGTCAAATTCCGATAGCCAGGCTCTTCCTCAGAAAACTTACAGTCAAAAGACCCAAACTGAATTCAACATAAGGTATCAAGTGTGAGGCACTCTAACAGGTACACACCGTGATCTGCATGGAGCTGATGATTTCTTGAGTGAAATGGCAAGAATATTGGTGAAATCAGGATGACACTGAAATTGGCTTAAAAAGATTTTTTACTTATGCCCCTTCCCCCAACTTCTCCCTCTCTCTCTTGTCTTGCTTTCTTTCTTGACAGTTTAAGTTTTCATAGCATCTCATTTTCTCATATCATCTTTTTTTTTTTCCTAAAGAAAATGATTTCCAACAGTAAATACTGGTAAATCAACACACAGGTGATTGATTTTATATATATATATATATATATATATATATATATATATATATATATATATAAAATTTTTTGCTAATTTCAAGAAATCTTCTGCCTGAAATGATGCTTATATTTTCCTGCACAGACCATCAATCCTGATGGAAGCTTCACTGTTGAAGCAGCAGGCACAGTGACAGTGGCCGCAATTCTATGACTCTTGTCTCCATTCTACTGCACCGTGTAAGTGCTCTGGAATTGGAATTTATCAAATTGTGTTTTAATTTTGGGGGTGCCATTTTGTTTCCCTGTTAGGTTTTGAAGCCTTTAAAGACCTAACATATGTTTTCTTTTTCTTCCCATTTATAACATACCATGGTATCTGGCGCTCTGGTGTTAATCTTTGTTCAGCTAATATTTTGGGAATGAGATACAGATATAAGTATGAGAAAATAATAATTGCTCTCCTTGTCGAGCCCTTAAAATGTGCCAGGAACTCATACAAGACCATTACTCTCATCATCTTACAAGGCAGGAAGTTAAGACAGAAAGAAGTTAAGTAAATTATATAAAATTAACAACTAATAAGTGGATAAAAACTCAGTCATAATTACTGGATTCCATTCTCTTAACCACTGTGTTAAGCAGTGACAGGTGTAATTTAATGAGTGGCTAGAATTCATACCACAACCTGGGAAATGGCAACAGATAGTATGTGTAATAAAAGGTCAGATCTGAACACAAGAGTGAACAGCCTCTCTCATAAGACACCAGTGCATTCTAAATTGCATAGGAAGTATTCTCTGAGTTGGATCTTCATTTTGGGGATAAATAGCCTGGCTAATTTGTATGGAAGCTATAAAGACAGTCCTGCATTTTAGTTACTTTTATGACAATAAAACCTTACACTGTTAAAAGCTATTCGAAAGAAAAAAGTAATTGTCCTAATAGGGTTATCTTAAAGGACAGCCCATCTGCAATAAGAAACAAGGACTAAGGGGGTACATTTGTTGTTTTGTTTCTGGGGGTTTTTTCAATGTGATTTTTTAGGGGAGCTTTTGTTATCATTATTAGTAATATCTAGAAATAGAGACTATGAATTCTATTCCTGGAATCAGATGCTGCAGAAAACTTAAAATTCTAATAATGCCAAAGACTTCAAGTATCTCAATTCCCTTGCCTATTCAGCTGTACTTTTTAATAACTATCTGTTTACTTTTCCAAAAGATTTGTTTTCCTTGTTTTCTATGCTATATATGCTCTAAATTCAATTAAAATACATAAAAATTAAATGATTTTTGAAGTTATTTATTGAGATAATTTCACATATATTTCCATTTTGATTTACATAAACCTTATATATTTTTTAAGATTTATTTATTCTTGAGAGAGAGAGAAATAGAGAAAGAGAGAGTATGGAAGGAGGGGCAGAGGGAGAGAATCCCTAAGCAGACTCCCTGCTAAGCTTGGAGCTGATGTAGGGTTCAATCCCATGACCCATGAGATCATGACCTGAACTGAAACTGATGCTCAACTGACTGAGCCACCCAAGTGCTCCTTTAAATACTTATAGTTTTTTAAAAAGTATCTTTGATTTTTCACTGAAATCACTTAGCTGTCAGATGGTAAGAACTGTTAAGAGATATCTTTTCCCCCATTATCTGAAAAACAAAATTAAACATTTGACTATTAAATTATAGCGAGATGTAAGAGCACACATGTGCACATATACGTGTTTGGGTCTCTATTACCCCAATATCAGGAGTGACACCTAATAAAAGAATGTTTCTATGTTTAAAATAACAAATAATTGAAAGAATGATAAAGGAAGCAACTTTGTATAATGGAGAAAAACAGAGTTGAAAGCAAACCAATAATATTTCTTCCACTATTTAAAAACAACAACAAAATCATGTTTCTCTGTTTTCATTAGAACCTGTAACATTTTTTATGCATTTTAACATTTCTGTTTTTTAGATTATTTATTTATTTATTTTACTTATATTCTAATTGGTAATTACCAACCTGGCTATCAAGGCAAATATGTTTATACTGTGTGTTTATACCCATGATTGTTGTTAGTTTCCCTGTTTGCTTGTTTTTTTCTCTTTGGATGGTTTAGTCTTTGATTGAATGGATGGAGTGACAGCTTCCCTTCCTAGCACCAGATAGCACAGTCATCACCAGCATAATGGAACACATTTGCATTCAACTATAAATAATAAATTGTATTTGAATTGTATTATTGAATAAAGTCTTATTATAATGACATACAAACCTGTTATAATTTTTATTATTTAGAAAGATTATTTTACATTATTTTATTTTGAGACAGTGTATAGTGGAAAGATCCCCTGAGTTTTAGGTCACATGGATATGAGCTTATTCATTTACTCTTTGCTAGACTTTGCATCCACATTTATGGAAAAGTAAGAATAATATCAATTACTTAAGAATTAAATGGATTAAAATCATGTCTTACAGTGATAAAATATTCTAAAGAATCAATTTAAAAAAAGAATGCAATAATTATAACCATTAAACATAACCAGAGGAAATGTCTTTATAGCAGTTATTTTTGAAGCTTTATTTAATATGGAAATAATATTTCTATGTACTTTTGTGGTCATCTATATATACATATATTATATTCTTTGTCATGCTTAAGATTTTTCTTTGACAACTTAGAATGAAATTGAATAATTTGGATATTAATAATATGTCTATATTGATAAATTTAACTTTAAAAGTAGAAATTTGTTCTTGTGAACTGTTGTAACCTCATACTGATTTAGTATATCAGATCTCAGTGCATATCAATACTATTGATTATCAAATTTTTTCAGTTTTTTAAAAATTTGGACCAGTTCAGTGTTAAATGCCTGACAAATCACAACTAACTGACTGCTCCCCCATTCAGCATAACTATACAGAACCAACTCTGATTCACCAGCCATTACTAAAAGCCAGCTCATCCTTCCCTGAGTGGAAACTCTTTCTTTACTATATTAAACTTTTTAAACGGATTATCAGAAATTTGTTGAGTCAAAGATTTTCTTGAAATTGTTATTGAGAACACCATCTTTCTCTGTGGTCTGAAATGAGATGGAGACCAATCAAATGATGTTTTAAGCTTTTAAAGGGTATAAGTTATAAGAAGTTGACCTTTTCTATATGTGACTATCTGTAAATATTAAAGGCTACTAGAATCTGTGGGAACTCAGGATCCCGAGATAACATCAGGTGAATACAGAATTGTTGCAAATAAAGTTCCATAACTTTAAAGGAATTACCTTGGCTTAGAAAAGTTTCTTTATTATCTCTACTTCTAGTTTGCACTACACGTTTTTTCTGTCTTTGAAAAGAAAATAAAGAAGAAGAAAGGGAAGGAAATCTATGTTGTTAGGAAAAGAAATAAAATTGGTAAGCATTTATAGTATCTGAAATTTGATCCAGGTCGTTCCATTGAGATAATCATGTTTTCACTGATACAAATAATGTTTATTCCAAATCCATGTTGGATACCTGAGGGCAGTTAAAATTTAGTAATATGGAAGAGAATTCATTAGAAAGACTCAAAAAGTTCACAAGGTCACAAAGGTTTACTGAAGCAGAAACATGTTCTAGAAAACATTGACCCTAAATAATCAAAGACTGTGACTTTTCTTTTTATTTTCCTTCCCTCCTCCCCTTTCACAAGATATAGTTAAACGATGATCCAACACACAAAGATATCTAGGTCAAAGAAGTAAATAAAGAATATAAGATACACCATAAAAGATGTCTATATATTAAATGCTCACTCAGTAGTACTTTTTGCAGCAAATTTGAATGCCTAGAATAATGCTACACATTTCATTTAGCTAAAAGACAGTTATACCAATGGCTAAACATGGCTATGACATTTTAGAATGAAAGTCATTTTAACATTTATGTGAAAAGACACTGAGATTGCCTAAAAATAAAAGGGCTTATTCTGACCATCCTCAACGATGCCAGCACAATAAAATTCAAACAAAACAACAACAACAAAGAAAATTAAGTAGCTATGTAGCTACAAAATCTTATACATTTTCAACATCTAGATACTTTATGTATACATAAAATCAACTATATTTTACATGAAAAGTTTGTATGTTTGTGGTTATCTGTAATTATATAGACAAGGGCAAAACAAGGAATCTTGAACAAGTCACTAACACATCCTATAATTCCTGCAGATCAAAGGCACTGAAATTGATGAAGCGTTCACAAATTTATGAAAAAGACATTTTTCAAGTGAAGGAGAGTAAAATCATTCCTTTTTGCTTTATTTTTATTGCACAGTAACTGGGACAACTTCAGGGTAAACAAGTTCCTTTTCATTTCCTACATTATTCTCAATTGAATTATAATTACTTTTTAAGAATATGAAAGTTATTTATATTAACTACTCTACCTATGGATCTATCTATACTCATTATAAAACTATATGTTAATTATAAAAATCCAGAATAAGGGGATATACAAAGTAAAATAACGGCTTCTATAATGCCATTAAAGAAGATGACTACTCGTGAATATTTTCTAAATAATTTTTCATATACAATTGTGTTTCATTAAAAGTTGAATCATAAAACACAAATTGTTAGGTATCTGCCTTCATCAAGCAATATATGCAGAACATACATCTGTGCCAATATACTTGGATTTATCTTACCTTTTAATGTCTGTGAATTATTATATGTATATTTTGGTTGTTTTCAATATTTGGCAAATATAAAGAGTTTAGCAATGAATATCTTTGCAAGTGTATCAGTGAAGCTACATGAATGTATATTCTACTGCTAGTAGTAATAAAAAATGAGCTCATTTAATGAACATGCATCTATTATGTGCTCAGTTAATCCTCAAAAAAAATCATTGTGCCATTTTAAAAGATCAAAAGAAAACAAACAAACAAAAAAAATAAAACAAGCCTTAGTTTTAGTGAGATTATGTAGTGTTCCTAATGTCTCCATACTTGGAAATTATTTGAACACTGGCACATCTGCCTTAAAGATGAAACACTTAACTGCTATGTTACCAGTACTGTGATACTAATCAAAAATATACTTTTATTTACACAACTCTGTATTTAATCCTTCAGCTTTTTTCTTAGAGTATCTAGGTTTGAGTTAGCGATCACTTAGCTTTTTCTTAGTAAATTTGAAGGTCCATAAAAATAACATAAAAAATAAATTTTAAAATGATATTAGATGTTATTAAAATACAGGTTTCTTTCTGCCACTATCTAAAAGATGAGCATTCCTATGAAACCTTCCATGGTGTAAAGGTTTTGTGTAAACCTTTGGTGTAAACTGAAGAAGCAATTACCATTAATTTGTATGGAAAAGCATTTGTGCATTCCCAGACTCAAAACAGAACCTTTCTTAGGCTTTCCTGATATCTTAGAATACATCTTTTTTTTTTTTTAAGATTTTTATTTATTTTTTTGACAGACAGAGATCACAAGCAGGCAGAGAGGCAGGGAGAGAGAGAGAGAGAGAGGAGGAAGCAGGCCCCCCACAGAGCAGAAGAGCCCAATGAGGGGCTAGATCCCAGAACCCTGGGATCATGACCTGAGCCGAAGGCAGAGACTTAACCCACTGAGTCACCCAGGTGCCCCAATCTTAGGATACATCTTGATGTACAAAATAAATTGAGATAAAGCATGGATGCTCATGGACCCAGTTCAAAGTTATGGCAGCCTGACACCGAGATGAGGAGTGTGGTTCTCTGGATAGGAGCTTGGAGGTACCACTCCCTGTGGGGGATGTGTGCTGCCTCAATAATGCTAAGTAAATGGTGAATACAATTTTTGCTTTCCACTTTTTTCTCATAAATGTGAAAATCCTCTTTGGATTTCTTTGAGTTAGCAGAGGGGGGAAAAAAAACAGGTACTAATGTAGGTTTTTTGTAAAAACGAAGTGGCATACAGTGAGTTGTTTTGTTTTGTTTTGTTTTGTTTTGTTTTGTTTTTTTACAGTGAGCTTTTGAAATGAGCTTTGCAATGAGCTTCTCTCTCAAGCCAAAAGAGAGAGAATAAGAATTTTTCCTCTTGAACACTGGCATCTTGGTCACAAAAACTTATACACTTGGCCAGCACCCAAGAATTTCCATTCATGTTCAGGTATCTGTGAATCTGGTACAAGAATCTCAGTGCTGTGTGGAAAGGTGGAAAATGTTGTACTTTTTGAAAGTGCTGCCTCCCTGCATGCAAAAACTTGGTTCCTGTCAAAAATCAAAGGTATAATGGGTGGAAAAATTTTATTCCGTGCTTGGAAATTATTTGAACACTGGCACATCTGCCTTAAAGATGAAACACTTAACTGCTATGTTACCAGTACTGTGATACCAATCAAAAATATACTTTTACACAACTCTGTATTATATATATATAATAAATTTTTACTCAGTAATATTTCAATTAAGCTGTACGTTTTTATTTTATTTTACTTTAAATATTTTATTTATTTATTTGAGAGAGAGAGAGAGAGACAGCATGAGAGAGAACATGAGAGGGAGACAAAGACTCTCTGCTGAGCAGGGAGCGCAACCTGGGGCTTGATCCTGGGACTCCAAGATCCTGACCTGCGCCAAAGGCAGGGACTTAACTGACTGAGCCAATGAGGCACCCCTGCATGGTTTATTTAATGAGTTAATATGCTATGGATTTTTTAACATTAAATCTTGTATGTATCTGTCTATCCCTTTAAACCAAAAAGTTTGGATAAATGCAATTGATAGCATATATATTTAATTCTTCACCACTTAATATTCTTTTTGTATTCCCACATTTGATTTACCAGTGTTTCTGTATGCATTAGAAAAGAACTTTACACACCATGAATCCGTGTAACTACCTTATTCCTGTGTGTGTTTATGTCCTCTTTTATTCACACTGTGAAATATGTCATTAAGCCACAACCAACCTGTGAAATCTGCCATTCCCGCTCTATGATTTATAGCAAAAGACTCCCATGATCAATTAGACTGTATTTAAACATGTAATCAACAGGATGACTGGTCACAGCACAAGTTAAGAATCTTAAAAAAAATACTTTATTTCAATTTAATGGTCAGTTACTTTATGGTAAATACACATCAATATGTAATTAATATACTTACTGAGATTTAGCTATCAAGCTAATAATAAAGATTTGTTTAAAAAATTTGTTGTCAATAGCTATTTTATTTTTTTACTTTTTCTTATACTATAGTTACTACGCTTCAACAGATGCCCTTTGTAACAGATGCCCTATTATGTTACTTAGTTAAATTGCATTGAAAAGTTGCTTTCAAATTACCATGGGAAATATTTTAATTTTTTTTCAAAATGTTTAAAATTTGACATGGTGGTATTTAAATCTTAAATCTGTTAATTCATCTTATAAACTTAACATAATTAATTGATTTTTCAGTATGTAGTGAAAGAACTGCTATGTATACACTAATGGCTTCTGAAATGTAGAAATGTTACTTATAGTATTAAATTATTATTGTTCAAATTCCCATTATTAATATTAATAATATCAGGAAGTAGTTTTAAAAGTGAAATGTGAATATATTTTGCAATTCTTATTTTGCAAGGAAAGGGGATTAGAGAACCAATCACTATAATTTACTTACTATGTCAACTTTTGCAATATATGGAAATTCATAGAAAGAACATAACAGAGTCCTATCTATGTCTGTGAGCTTAGTTAGTAATCACTAAATGTTAGTTACTGTTGTTATAATTTTAATTATTACTTCCTGAAGCAAAGAGATAATTTTCCTAAATTATATGAAATGAAAAATAACTTTTAATCAAATTTGGTCTTTTTATTTTAGCAGTATCCACCTTTATAATCCCTGAAATGCAACATGTGAATCAACATTGATTTCTTTACCAGACTTAATAAGAATTTCTATGGGTGTGCAAGCTTTTAAACAATAATTGAATGGTCTCTCCACTTTTCCTTTTTATCCTGTTGTTCATAAATGACCAAGATCGAGACCTATTTCTTCTCCCTACAGAATCCAAGTTTGGTCCTGGTATTTTCAAACTAAGAACATTTTCTGCATTTGGTATCTTTGGCTCCAGTCCCATCTTATTATCTTAGGCAATGATTGGCTTCATCAAAATGCAGCTGCCACATCTCCCTGCTCCCCAACTTAATACCTGCTTTTCCCCAACATACGTTCATGTTCTTCTGGGTTGAGGGCTCTAGCTTGTGTCTTCCAATGCTGTTACCAAATCTCTCTACTCTCTAAGGAAGACAACTGGGCATGCACTTTATCTCATCTTATCTTTTGGTCTTACTGAAATACCCTTCCTCCTGGTGAGCTTACACCCATCTTCCAAGGCATAGTTCACAGTTGGCCACTCTATATAAAGCCTCCTCAACCCTTCACTCTGAAACAGAATTAATTGCTCTTGTCTTGGCTGTTCAAGGAATGCCTTTTAAATTACTGGAATGTGTTTAACAGTTTATTAGAGCTGGTTTATGGGTCTTTTTCTCCACTTTTTATTTCAAGTACATCTTGAGGCAAGAATGACCTTATTCATTTATGTATTCCTTACCACATTTTATTACAGGGTAGACAATTAATCTTTGAAAAATTGAAATCTGTTACTTTTTGTGTACATTTGATGTGCTGAGCTGTGTTATTAATAAATTATTGGCAGTGTCCTAGAAGGTTGCCAAAAGAATGGTTTTGCAAGGAATAGAAACATTTTGGTAATATCATAGCATCATTATTATAATCAGTGAGGCAACTGTATGATTCAATTGAAAAAAAATCACAATATCCATGACAAAGCAATGATCAAACCCTATGACATTTGACTAAAGTAAACCATGTTTACTATATTCAAATCATGAAATGTATGCTGAAAAGCATTATGCATAAGACTTTTCTTAATACCCTGATATTATTTCTTTTGGTTACTTATAAACTTTCTCACCTCTTTTCTTTATGTTCTGTTAATTTTTCACATGGCAGCAAAGGAACCTTCAGATCCATTTCTTTTTTTTTTTTTTTAAACTTTTTTTTAAGATTTTATTTATTTATTTGACAGAGACAGAGATCACAAATAGTCAGAGAGACAGACAGAGAGAGAGATGAGGAGAAGCAGGCTCCCTGCTGAGCAGAGAGCCCAATGCGGGACTCGATCCCAGGCCCCTGGGATCATGACCTGAGCCGAAGGCAGAGGCTTAACCCACTGAGCCACCCAGGCGCCCCACAGATCCATTTCATAAGTAGTATCTGATAATCTCAAAGTGAGTAATGGTTACAATCAATTTCTCTGTAATACACAGTCTCAAGTTACACTGTGACATCAAGAGAAAGAAGCATGTGATAGTCCCTCAAGTTTCAAAACACATGAGAATGTGTGACACAAAAATGAAGTGAAGTAGTTTACATTACTGAGCATCAAATACAACATTAGCTATAATAATTTTTAATGTTAGTCACAATAATTTTCTAAGTATTTTAAAACTTTCCTTATATTGGCATTTTTGAATGTCACCTTAATAATCATTAATTATGAATTTAAAAAATAATTTAAATATATATTAAAATGCATTTATTGTCATAATGAATTAGTTAAGAGTTCAGTCAACAAAGCAATATTATTTAAATACAGCCTGAGGGTTTTGAAGGGGTGGGGGGTGGGAGGTTGGGGGAACCAGGTGGTGGGTATTAGGGAGGGCACAGATTGCATGGAGCACTGGGTGTGGTGCAAAAACAATAAATACTGTTATGCTGAAAAGAAATAAAAAAATAATAAATAAAAATAAATAATTTCTCACTAGCTGGTGAGCCCCGCATCGGGCTCTCTGCTCAGCGGGGAGCCTGCTTCCCCCTCTCTCTCTGTCTGCCTCTCTGACTACTTGTGATGTTTGTCTGTCAAATAAATAAATAAAATCTTTTAAAAAAAATGCACACCGCTTCTTTCTCTATAAATGCTGCTTCTATTCTTTTTGTTATCATTTCTGAAAAATACAAGTCTATTACAATCAGCATCTTTTAAAACTCAAAACATATTATAATTATCAGTTTAAAACCTCACTTTGTACCAGCTCTGCTGACTAAATATTAAAAACAACACAACAAAACACTTTGTTTTGATCTCTAAGGTAGACTTGACTACAGAATAGGTTTCTATATCTCCCCACCCATTCTTCAAAAGAAGCTTTCTTAGCTTTATAAAAACAATTGGACAAATAGCATTAGTATTCAAATTCCAGGCTTTAGATACTGAAGGCTTTTTGATTTGGTGAGTTGAATCATGTATTTTTGAGAACCTATTCTGTACCCATCACTGCACCAAGTTCTCTAAGAACTGAAAATCTTCATCAGTAACAGTAGCAGGTGAAACAAAGCTATAGAAATTAGCTGGTTTGTTTAGAGATTAACATGACTATAGCTATAGATGTGTTTTTAGCACTTTGGCAATAGTAGATAACAACTCTGAGATTCGGGAGTTATTTTTGGTCGGGCAATTGTATCCCAGGCAAAACTAGATCCTGGGAATACAGTGGTCACAATTAAAAAAAAAAAAAAAAATTTTTTTTTTTGAACAAATGAATTTTTGGCACTATTAGTAAATTTTGGGGAGTGATTATCCATTACTGACCTTTTTTGCTGAGTATCTTTCTCTCTTTTCATTCTATGCTCTGTTTTTCATAACTGTTATTCAATATTTCAAACAAGGAATTAAACTGAGAGCTTTTATTCCTTTTTATATATTTGGTGTAAGAGCTGTAGGTAGAATCTGTGTGTAAAACCAACTATGACAGTAACATAGTTCTCTAGGTTTACATACTTTTCCCCACTGTATAGATTACTATTTATTTTCAAATTATATAAAATATTAGTTTATTTAATTAACAGTGGGGCCAGGGTATTTGGTCATTTTTAAGAAACATTTTCCCAATTTTGTAGAGATGTATTAAGTGCATAAATTTAACCCAAAATAACAAGAATTATTGTGTCATCTATCATGTACTGTTATTCTTGTTTAAAAACTAGAACAAAGTACGTCATTTCAATTTAGGCCAAGTTAAATATATTATGATATTTTTCACACTCAATATATCCCAACAATATTTATTGAACAGTTACATAGACTAGTCAGGTACATGCCATTTCCCTAATGTCTCTCAGACTACACAGATACAGACGTGGTGTATTATGAAACAAATATTAGGGAGTCGTCCTTTATACTGATGTGAATCTAAAGGAATCTCTCTGGTAAGCAAAAGATAGGGCTTCTTACACAAGTTTGGGACAAACTGGCATTCTAGTAGAATGGAAATGGAAAGTGGAGGGTGAGAAAGAGCCAATTGTAAAAATGTGGAAGAAATTGAGGAACACAGTATCAATGAAAACAAAACAAATTAAAATTCAGTTGAAATTTTAAAAGAAAAAACACAAATATTTTTAATCATAATGTAGATAATTAGTTTTGAAAACATGAAGCTGGTTTAACTTCAGTTTTACTCATTTTCAAACTCAGGCATGCTGAGAAAAATGAGAGCAAACCAAAAAGCTTTTAAATACATGCCAATCTTGCCTCCTTTTTTTTTTTTTAAACTTCTCATTTGGGGCTTTTTTGTTTACTAGATTATTACTTACCCTAAAGTAACTTCAAATTAAATTTCACTACTAACAAAGCAACAGGACAAGAGAAATCTTAGCGATAAGATAGAACTTCAATTATCCTAGAGAGTATTCTACAGTGTATAATTAGTTTGATCAGCATAAAATAAGCCTTGAAGTCTCTTAAATAATAACCTACAACTGAATTACCTTGACTTTTTAAGCTGACATTGCTGGTATGCTTGGATTCTTTATTCCATGTATTTTATAATGCCATTCATTTGTGTCTGCCCTGAATTAACAAAATTTAGCAATTCTAATTGACTTATTTATCACCACTGGGAATTTTAAAAGCCAATCAATATTTTTTTTTTCTTAAAATGCCCACAAAGTTTACATAAATAGAATGCAAACAAAATCAAGCCTTTGGGATTCTGGTTATTTAATCTGACACCACTGAGCACAGAAATTCAATCTAACATCACTGAACACAGAAAATCTAACATCACTGACTGAGAGTAATGATTTAAACTAAATCTATCCAACAATGACTTAAATGGTGGTCCTACTCAAGGGACTATCCCCTCCAAGTCCAAGATATTTATTGAAAATAATTACTTTGCATCATCTGAACATATACATTTTCAAAAATACGTCTTACTTTTAATGTAAGTTTGTATTGACTCCACAGGAAAACCTATTAGAAGTAATTAATGAATTAATAAAGTTGCAGGAAACAAAATTGATACACAGAAATCAGTTACATTTCTTACACTAATAACAAGGCAGCAGAAAGAGAAATTAAGAAGATAATTCCATTTACGATTACATCAAAGAGAATTAAAAACCTAGGAATAAACTTAATCAGGGAGATAAAAGACTTGTTTTCTGAAAACTATAAAGAACTGCTAAAAGAATTTGAAGATGACACAAATGAATAGAAAGATATTCTATGCTCATGGACTAGAATAATTACTATTGTTAAAATGTCCACACTATTCAAAGCAATCCACAGAGTCAATGCAATACTTATCAAAATCACCAATATCATTTTTTACAGAAGTAGAACAAATAATACTAAAATTTGTATGGAACTACAAAGACCCCCAAATAGCCAAAGCAATTTTGAGAAAAACAACTAAGCTGGAGATATCACCAAGATATACTACAAAGCTGTAGTCAAAATACTAGGGTACTGGCGTAAAAATAGACACAACTCAATGAGATAGAATAAAAACCCCCAGAATAAACCCATGCTTATATGGTCACTTAATCTATCACAAAGGAGACAAGAATATACAACAGGGAAAGAATGGGACAAGATATTTGCAAATGATATATCTGAAAAGGGGTTAATATATCAAATACATAAATAACTTATGTAACACAACACCCAAAACCCCCCAAATAATCCAGTTAAAAAATGGGCAAAGGACCTGAGTAAACATTTTTTCAAAGAAGACATCCAGATGGCCAACAGACACATGAAATGATGTTCAACATCACTCATCATCAGGAAAACACAAATCAAAACCACAATGAGATATCATGTAGTACAACTGTCAGATATGACTAGAATCAAAAAGACAAGAAATAAGTATTAGAGAGGATGTGGAGAAAAAGGAACTTTCATGCACTGTTGGTGGAAACATAGACTGTAGCAAAGATGCAATGTAGCATCATTGTAGAAATGTAGCAATGTAGCAATCACTGTGAAAAACAGTATAGAGGTTTTCCAAAAAATTAAAAAGAGAAAAACCGTATGATCCAATAATACCACTAGATATTTACTCCCCAAAAAACAAAAATACTAATTCAAAAAGATGTATCCACCCTTGTTTATTGCATTATTTACAAGGGCCAAGATATGGAAGCAACCCAAGAGTTCATCAATAGATGAATGGATAAAGATGGTGTGTGTGTGTGTGTGTGTGTGTGTGTGTGTGTGTGTGTGTGTATGTGTGTGTGTGTGTGTGATGGAATATTACTCAGCCATAAAAGAATGAGATCTTGCCATTTGCGACATGGATTGACCTAGAGTACTGTGCTAAGTGAAATAAATGAGACAGAGGAAGACAAATACCATATGATCTGATTTATATGTGGAATCAAAACAAATAAATGAACAAAAAGCAGAAACAGACCCATAAATACAGAAAACAAACTGATGGTAGCTTGGAGGAGAGACAGTTAAAGGCATGGACAAAATGGGTGAAGGGGAGTAGGAGATACAGGCTTCTAATTATAGAATGAATAAGACAAGAGTAAAAGGTGTAGCATAGGGAACATGGTCAATGCTATTGTAAGAGTGCTGTTGGTGACAGATGGTAGGAACATTTCTAAGTGAGCATATCATAATGTACAAACTTATCAGGTCCCTAGAACAGGCGTTGGTGGTATAGTGGTGAGCATAGCTGCCTTCCAAACTTTCCAGGTCCCTATACTGTATACCTGAAAATAATGTAAAATTGTGTATTAATTAAAAAATAATAATAAGGTTTAATTAGACAAATGGTTCCAAAGAGAAACTGTAAACTAAAAGGACTTACCATATGCATAGACTCATTACATGCCCACATAGTTTGAAAACAGAATAGGACAATGAAATACTCGGTAGTTTCAGGCAGCTTTACATGGAGTGGCTAGCATAATGACTCTACTATGTATTATTTTAACTATTAATTATGAGTTTATGAATTGATAAAGGATCTATTTCAAATAAATTTATAGTTGCTCAAGTATTAATTTTTCAAAACTCTTAATTCTCTAGAGATCTCTCTTTAATCTTTGACTAACTTTTGATTCCCTCATGACACTTGCTTAGTTAACCTATTTTTCCCTTCTCACACCCCCAGCCATCAAATCACCCATTTCCATAATGTCTTCATGAATACACAAGAATGCCTTAGCTTATCATCTGACCCTGTTATTGTATATTTTATTTATTCATTCATTTATGAAAATAGAATTTTGTTTTTGCATTCTTTGCTATCTGTCCTCAGTCTTCACCCCTATGAAGAATTTGCTTACTGATGACCATTTAATCATCAAATGTTAATCACAGTTCGTCTTCCTAAACCTCTTCAAAAACTTACTCCTTTTTAAAATTCTTATGACCTTGGGCTATCTAATTCCTCTGAATTTCAATGTTTTTACTTGTAGTAAAAGCTGATACCCAATCTTTAGAGATCAGAAGAAATGACTGAAATAATACATATAAAGTAGCTACTTCATAATAGAAGCTCAATAATGGTAATTATTATGTTGTTGGCTATCAAAATCCTTCTTATTGTCTTCTCCATCTTTTATCTTTCTGCTACCCAGCAATCAAACTATTTCATGGCTACTAACTTAAAAATACCAACCCCAAGCTCGAGTCTCCTCAATATACACCACTTCCGATCATACAATCTTTCCATAGACTATCCTCCTAAAACACTCAGTGACACCAGGTATGTTTCATATCTCTTTTGACTGCATCTATTATTTTATATTTGCTTGAAATCAGTTTTCACCTCATTTCTTCAAAATCCTACTCATTCATTAAGGCCTAGCTCAGATATGAACTTTTCCATAAAGTCTTTTCATTGATCACTCCAGTAAGAAATAAGTATTTCCATCCTTGGATTTCCTGGAACACCCTGTAATACTCCTAAAGGGAATTTTGTTCCAACCTGCTTCATATTGTGGATATCCTATCCTTCTCTAGCTCCAGATATCTTTCAACTTTATTTTTATATGTCTCATATCATTTAAGACAATGGTTAGAAGAAAGAAGGTGCCCAGAAATATTGTAAAATATACAAACCTCAACTCCACAGGTTTATTAGTTATTAAAATATTCTATAATGCATTATATAATTTTAATTTATGTATTTATCATAACAAGAAAACTGAAAGGTTAAAAGTGTTAAGTCACATATTTCAGTGTGATTCCTGGTCACAATACTTTAATATCTCAATATTCCAAAGCACATACATGTTTATTGTATATTATTTCAAAAGTGAGGTATATTCAATTTATGATTCTAGGGAAACTATATAGATTTTATAGAAAACTGTGGACTTTAGGAACTTGCTATATACATATGCTACCTTCCAGTTGTGGGTAAATAAAAAATGTAAAGATGTAGAGAATTCTAACATATGGAAGACAGTGTTGAGTAGTAAATAGTGCATTAGGACCATTGGGAGAAAGACATTGCTATCAGATAGTTCAGAGTTCAAATCCTACTTTGATAAATCACTAGCCTTGAGATATTTGGTGAATATCTTAAGTATTTAACCTTTTCACACTTCTCTCATAGACAAAATAAAGGACAAAATAGATGGTGTAATGGGTGCCTGGGTGGCTCAATTGGTTAAGCATCTGCTTTCCTCTAAGGCCATGATCCTAGGGTCCTGGGATTGAGCCCCTCATTGATAGGGCTCCCTGCTCAGTGGGGGGCTGCTTCTCCCCCTTCCTCTGCACATCCCCCTGCTCATGAGCTCTCTCTCCCAAATAAATAAATAAAATCTTTGGGAAAAAAAAAAAAGATTGTGTAAAGGAGAGAAGAGTTGATGTCTACAATTCTCTCAGTACCTTGTGAAGTCTGTGTTACAGTTGTTATTGTTGCTATAATTATTGAAGCCAAATTTCCAACTATACCTAAAAAGAAACCACCTCTACAAAGTCATTTGAAATGGGAAAGAAGGCATGTCTGCCTTGAAGACTTTTTGTTTAATTCTTCTTTAAATATTGACATTTCACAAATAGACTTACTTGGGGACATGCATCTTTATCTCTGAGGTTCATCACTCAGAAGTTTCCCTGTTAACACAGGTGAAGTGATCATATGTTGTTGCACACAGATCTTTTGCAGGAACCAGATTTAGCCAGAAATTAATGAATGGGAAGTATGTGTCCCAGAGGGCTGGTCATGAGGGAGAGTGGGAAGTTAGAAGGAAACTTCAATAGACAAATTTGTCTTCATTGCGGCTTTACCCAGAAGAAGGGTGTGAGAGCTGCTTGCTGTAAAGCAGATGGGACTATGAGTCCATGGAGGGAGACCCAAGCCGTCTCTGTCTTCATGGGCCTATGTTTACAGAGACAATACAAAAACACAGAAAACAGGGCAAATGGAGGTCTGGATTCTAATCCTCATGTAGCAGCCTGCGATCTTTAAAATCTGATCTCATTTGTCTGCTAATCTGTCGAAGAACTGGCTTGGGCCATATGAGCTCTAAAAATCCCTTTCCACATTAGAGCTCTTTGGCCCTCTGATTATGGTGCCTTCAGAAATGACAGAAGTGCTTAACGATACTTACACTTTCTCTTTTGCTCTTTTTCTTTTATTCCCGTGAATATTTGTTCTCTGTAATACATTTGGAGACCATAAACATGAATATGTTTCGCTGGAGAGACCAGAAGGAGTTTTCCTGCCTGTGTATTCACAAGGTCCTTCAGTTGTACTTTTGTCATGCTCTTTACAGTTTGTTCTTCTGATTAAATGTGCGGGGGGCTCTTTAATTTCATCCTTGGGTTGTAGACACACATTACTGGTATTTTTAGAAGCACTTTATGAGTACAAAATCTATTCCCTGTGCCCTCATCAATTTGAAATTACCATTTTAAGGCTGATTAAATAAGGATTAGTGCCAATGTTCTACTTATTAGGCTGTGTCTTCAACTGGAACTGATGATGTAGTATTTGTCAATAACTAGTTCACAGCCTTAAATTCCACAAAATGAAACCTTTGCATCAGAGTCCATCTGTCTGAAAATTTTGAGGCAAGCTTCCATGAAGAGGAAAGCCATCTATTATATGATGATATAAGCGTAAAGTGGCATGTATCACAGCTGTTTGATTACTGCTGGGGAGATGACTTGCATTCCCCCTAAGCCCTCTATCAGAATCCAGCAGTGATGGATTGAATTCCCCTTGCCTTAGCATGATGATGGATTACTTTGGAAGAATATATAAGAATGGGAGAATCTGGGCAGAAATTAATTAACATCATAATGGAAAGATGCTAGCATTGATCTTTACTGTGATACGAGATTGATCCAAGGAGTTGGTAAAATAGTCACTAAACTTTCTGAAAGTATAGATGATCAGTCATTCAACTGAGTTTTTGTTCAGTGACACCTAGTTCATTATCATGTAGCAATTGTCAGATTCAAAATTTATATCACTGCCACATATTCTATACATGCACACATACATATACAGAGATTTCTTATGGACAAACACAGTATATTCTTCACGTATGGTTCACAATGTACACTTGATAGTAGTGTCTTGAGGAAAGATGCTGGATAAGGGAAGGAAATGAAAGGATGTGGTGGAAGATACTCTGTGAAGTGGAAGAAAAAGGCACTAAACGTGAGACAAGGCGATATCAAATCTTTGCACCTCAGTATGACCACGGCATTACTCATCTCTCTGCGCGTCAGTTCCTGCCAAGTAAATGTCATTTCCTCTAACCGTTTTACTGGATGGGCAGGCAGACAAAATAAAATATTTTAAAGCTTATAGTAAATTTCAGATGTTCAATATATTATGTGTACAGAAAGAATGTGTTTTTTACCCTTTCTTTCTTACATAGGATGATTAGATGAATGAAAGAAAAAAAAAACAGAGAAATAGAAGTAAAATAACACACTCTGAATATTCAAAGTAAGATTCTAATTTCTTTAAATGTAGATAAGGGGTTTAATATTTCCTGACTCTCAACTTTTCATGACTAAAAATGAAAAGAGAAAGAGAAGCCAAGTGATAACTTTAAAACAGTTAAAAAAAAAAGAATTTTCTTTTTAAAAGTGAGGATTAAGAATTTGAAAAACTTAGCAGATAATTATTTCTTTGACAAGAAGACAGTCCTAAAGAGGTCTCGCCTTATTAATTTGGAAGATCTCGTTTCAAAATATGTGGGGAATTTTTTAAAACACATCTTTAAGTATATTGCTTGAAATTCAACTGCTCAACGTAAAATGAAATCAGACCACAACCAAGTCCAGGGGAAATACAAACAGTACTAATAAAACTAAAACTGATCTGCCTGGGAGACAGGTGCTGAGCCCATGAAAAGAGGTTAGTGGCTGACAACAGTGCACAGCCCCTCTTTGTTTACCCCGATTTTTTTTTTCCCCAGTTTAGTGAGTTCCTAAGGGGGTTATCCAAGAAGGCTGATAGAGTCCTGCAAGCTGACACGTAAGTTTGTTTTTGGATGGATGAAAAACAAAGGTTTATAGGATAAGACCTTCTGGAAAATAATGAAAAGAAGAGTCATTTAAATATGCTTTGTTTGCAACATTACGTAGTTGAACAAGTACCCAAAGACATGAACCATAAGCCTGTCTCTCATACTCCCCAAGAGAAAGTACTGTCGTCCTGTCCGTAGTGCTGTTGGAAGAAATGGGGCCTGGGAACAGGGTTTCAGCACGTTTAGTCTCAGGGTGGGAGACTACTTCTCCTTTATGCATTCAGGAATAAAACACGTATTTCGGAGCCATCATGTGGCAGACATAGTGCTAGGTGCTAAGGATATAAAAAAAATGAAAAACCTATCATCCTTGACATTAAGAAGGATACCATCCAGGAGGGTAAAATACATAATGAAAATAACTAAAACAACATGATTAGTGACACAGTGGACAACATAACCTGGTCCATAAAAAGGGCTTTGCTTTACTCTGCTTGTGTAAGTTAGGGCAAACCAGAAAACAAAAAACCAAAACAAACAAACAAAAAACCTTCCCAAAAAAGCAACAACGAGAGCAAACACAGCAAAGGGGAGTCCAGAAATCTAGGAAGTTCTGAAGAAAACAGTTTCTCGGAAACAATGAATTTGAAATGTAAGAGAGCAAGGACTGTTAAGAGTCAAATGCAAATTATACAGAAGGGATCATGTGACTGAACACCTTTCCCAGAATTAATTGTAAAATGTCACATCTGAAAGTGCCTTTGCTGATCTCGATGCTGGTGTTGATGACACTTCCATCAAACTAAAATTCTATACAAAATAGCAAGCCTAGAAAAAAAAAAAAAAAAACAGTGCCTCAAGTTATTAGATGGATGATATGATTTGTTATTTGATACGGAATGTGGAAACTACAACTTCTTTTGCAAGAATGAATGAAGACTCCTGGAATCTTTTCCATTTCTTCCTCAATCAATATTGTTTCAAAATGAAGGTTGCCTAAAAGAACTCCATTGAGCAAAATCCAGTTAATTTAAAACCTTTTTGTCCTAAATTATGTTCTTATATTTCCTAGGGTAATTTGTCACAGAATTTTATAGTAGTCATCAAGATAATTAAGTTCTGAAACAGGTTCTAGCAGCAGGGAGCGTCAGAACATAAATTAAAAGGTTTTTAAATAACCACATTTTATTTAAATCCCCAACTGTACACTCTTAAACAAATTTACCTTTGTAGCATTAACAGACTTACATTGCTACATTTTAATGAAAAATCAAAATTGAAAGCCTTTAATCATAATTGCTTTTAATTCTAAGTGAAAGTTTGAATTACAATAGTAGCCCTTGAAAAGGAAGGGTGTTTGAAGTTGTTTCCTGCTGACAGTTTTAATTTGACTTGCTTTTAATTTTTTCTGGCTGCTCTAAGATTTCAGCTGACGTTGCTTCAATTTTAAGTCACATTTATGTTTAAGTAAATTTAAATACATAAATAGAAGATGTGAGGATAACAACCAAAGAAAACAGAAATGGAAAAATTGACACAATTAAATAGAGAATATGAAGTAATATGAACAACAGACTCATGAAAATCGGTGAAGCTAATGCCTAAAAAATGAATACAAAGGGAGAATTCTAAAAGAGAAGTAGAGAAATCTCATAGGGATATGCTCTAGATTAAAAAATAAATAAATGAGTAAGTTAAACAGATTCAAACACATATTAACCTGGCAATAAAGGTTTAAAAAGTTAGTATAAATTAGCCTAAAGAAGAAAAAAAAACCTGAAGAATGATTTTATTGTCTATAAATAATGATGACTTTTATTGAGATCTGAGAATTGATCTAAAATTGGAACTATTCAAATAATGAAAACAAAACAGTCCCATGCAGTAAAGAAATACCATCTCTTATGTGACATAACAGAACTCAGATATTCTGAGAAACAATTCACATGAGTTAATGTGTCTTATTTGCACAAGAATGGTTAATTCTCAATATTTTTAATACAAATGCCTTTCTGATTAAGATGCTCCTCTAGCCAAAAAGAAAATAAGTGCATATGTAATTAATGTAGCACTTTATTCATATTTCAAAAATATTTCCCAATATTCATCATAGAAAGACATCGTCACACCATCTGATCTTTTCTATATCTCATTTGAGAGCAGATAACATATGCATAGACACGTGTACAGTCTACCAGTTACTTGTTTCCATTCATCACGGAAAGATAGATAGATGACAGATTAAATAGATATAGGGATATACATGTAAACATGTATATATTAATATATAAATATAAAGGCAATGATTTCTAGGGTATTTATCTGTTTCTATATTTATGTCTCCATGTGATATCTGCAGAACTGAATTCCAAGTTAAGAGATGGGATTATAATTGTTATTCCTCCTCCTAGCCTAACTATCCTGCCATTCTGTCTTAGAAGCCATGATGAAAAAAATAGCGATTTTGAGTTGTGGTGAAGGCATTTTGTGGTATGACAACCCTCTTTACACCCAGAGCCTAGTCATTTGGATGAGGACCTGAGCTCTGGATTCCTGCCCCAAGCTCTTACTTTGCTTTTCCTGGAGCACTGTTTAAAATAACCATTTAGGAAAGGAAAAGTGAATTGGAGGAAATAGGAGGGGGAGATGAAGCATGAGAGACTGTGGACTCTGAGAAACAAAGTAAGGGTTTTGGAGGGGAGTGGGTTGGGGGATGGGTGAGCCTGGTGGGTATTAAGGAGGGCACGTATTGCATGGAGCACTGGGTGTGGTGCATAATCAATGAATCTTGGAATACTGAAAAAATAAATTTTAAAAACTAAAAAATAGAAAAAAAAATTAAAAAATAAAACAACTGTTTAGAGTTGAGTCCATTAAAAATATGTGACCTTTGCCCTAACCACCTTATAAGTAGTAGGTGCCTCCTTCCGGCTCTCTATCTTCTGCTCACTTGTGACCTGGGACAGGAGCCTGCCCTTCCCCTGGCTCTTGGTGTCATCCTGTTTCTAGGATTTGTAAATAATAACCTTGTGACTTAACTTTCTTCGTGTGAGTATATTGTTAACTGTGCTTTCAATCAAAATGACACCAGGTTTCTACTACCCCATTGTGAGAGATCAGATTCGCAGATATACTTTGTGTGGGTGGCTGGTGCCTCTTCATTCAGCAAGTCATAATCTGCATATTCTTAATTTAATATACCAGATATAGACCCTCTACCACAGAAGTAATCTGAATTAGATTAACAAAATTAATCTTTACGATTCTACAGAGTAGATCCAAAATGGTCTATGTTAATAAAGTATAGCAGTGATGGAGATGAGTGAAAATTTTCAAAATAATTCTTATTGATTCAGTAGCTTTTATTTGTATTTGGCTATATGTGGTATTCCAAGAATTAATAGCATTTCAAAGAAAAATTACACAGTATATAGTGAATCACAAAGAGTTTAGAAAACTGCCTTAATTTAACATCCTAATTTATGATCAGCTCTTCTTGGATACACATTCCAAGTTCACAATTCTAAGAACCACACACAGGTAAAAATCATAAACATTCTTGCTATCAAGTCTCTCTAGGAGCAGATAAAATACTTCCTTTCATTAGTGTTAGAGACCGTAGCATTGAGTGTCACTCATTCACTAACTCAATGTATCGATAATGCTACAAATATTTAATGAGCACTTACTCTACTGCAAGGCACTGAGGAACAAAACAGACATGACCCCTGCCCAAATGGATTTTTCAGAGATGTAGCACTCCATTTAATTCCCTAGGACCTCAGCCAATTTGTCTGAAAATGTCTAAATTAATCTATGATTGCCAAAGTTCCTTTTGCATCTAGAATTCTTCATTGGTGTGGAGAAGCAGGCTACGTGTCAGCATTCAGGCATATAAGGAATGTTCAAAATGACAAAAGATATTATAAATCAGCACCTACAAAGCAATAATATGCATTTGAAAGTAGAAAAACTAAATAAAATAAGCTTTGCTGTCTAATAGGATTGCACCAAGATTTAAGTATTTTTATTACCTATATGATTTTACTAATATATTTCCAAATGAAAATATATTTATTTCATTCTACCTAGGGAAATAGCCAACCTCTTTAAAATTTCCGAGTTGTCCTGAAACTTTGTAAGGCAAAAAATTAAATTCTTTATTTACATATTTTCAAGGCACTTTAAAAAATAAATTTTTATTGTTTTGCATTAAGTTCAGCTAATTCCTGGTGTGTGTTAGAATAAAACAATAATATCTGAGAGTGTCAGTTATAAGCTCCCTAAAATAGCTTATAACTTCTGTGGTTATCTTTGCTGTTCTTTAAGAAGCTTTCACCAGGGGTGCCTGGATGGCTCAGAGGGTTAGGCCTCTGCCTTCAGTTCAAGTCATGATCTCAGGGTCCTGGGATTGAGCCCCACGGGCAGGCTCTCTGCTCAGCAGGGAGCCTGTTTCTCCCTCTCTTGCTGCCTGCCTCTCTGCCTAGTTGTGATCTCTCTCTGTGTCAAATAAATAAATAAAATCTTTAAAAAAAAAAAAAAAAAGAAAGAAAAGAAAAGCTTTCGCCAAACACTTGCTCATCTAAAATCAATTAAGATTCCCCTAATCTTATATCTGATAATCATTGTGTTGCTAAGTTAAATTTTTTTAAGCATGTGATTTTTTTCAGGAACATACTTTTGATAGAAAATAATTGTGGGAGTACACATGGTTAGAGTAGGTGACAAAGTACACCAAAGGAGTATATTGCTTTTGTTAACATTACAGACAGGGGAAAAGGTATAAGGAGGAACAAGGTTGATGCATATAAATGAGGGGTTTTGGGGACAGGAATAAAGTGGAAAGAGCTTTGGACTCTAGACAGAGTTCCAGCTCTGCTACCAAGTGTCTATGTGACCTTGTGTTAGCTGGTTAAACACTGTGTGAAATTACAGGATAGTGCCAGACGATCTTTAAGATCCATTCCAGGTAAAAAGACTATAATTCTAACCATAATATAATGTTATAATTCAGCCCTTTAAAGATATCCAAGTCCTAATAGTGGCCTCTAGTCAGAGTAATTGCTAACCTTTGCTCTGTAACAAATATAACTTTTATAGCAAGTAATTCTAAAAGGTAGGGGCTCAAAGGATAAAAGAAAATGAATAGGTTACATTGCCAGAAAGAATCTGAAGGTGGATAACAAATCAGGTACCTGTCCTAAATGCAATATGACAGTAAAGAAAGGTCACTGCTATTGTGAGATACACAACAGCAAACCTGGATACAATAGTTCTGCCTTGTGCAACTCAGCACTTAAAGGGAGAAGTTCAATAAGACTCTAAAGTGTTAGGAATGATTGGATTTAGTAAAATCCAACAAATAAATGGCCATTTTCTTGCATATTTTAGAGGTTAGCAGTATATACTGATAATGTCTTTGGATTTAAATATGTATCTATACCTACCTGTCTATACTTAAGTATATGTTAGATAGATGATAGATAGATAGAGAGATAAAAGACAGATAGATAGATATATAGATAGATAATAGATAGATAGTAGATAGATAGATGGATATGAAGCAATTTCCACCAGGATAACTGCTACAATGTAAAGTTACTGACTGCTGGGAGTTCTTAAATTAATTTTTCTGCTGAATCATCAGCATGCATGATAGAAGGTCTGGGGCACAGTAATGATAAATATTCATGTTAATAAATATTTTTTGAAAGATGACCAGTTAAATAGAATATAACTAGTGTGGGCTTTCAGGTCTTCTAAGTACCAGAGCAGTACTCTTTTCAATTTACCTTTGTGTTCTTTTTCTTTTTTCAAGTAAATTACTGTTTAAACTAATGGAATTTTGCTTTATGTGTGGAGTATTGTATGTTTACCATGGAATATTCAGATAGAGCTGTTAATTGAAACAAAATGGAGAAATAAATGTTGTGTAAAAACTTCTAAATTTTAGTTCTAGGAATTTCAGAGATTTCAATATTGTTGGAAGGGCCTGAAGAATAGTGTTTATCTGTAGGTGAATCTCAGGGCTGTTTCAAATTCTTAAATCTCGAATCTTGTTCTTGGTTTGATAGGAAAGAAGGTCTGTGAGAGTTTCTTACTCAAGATTAAACCACAGCCAGCATGCTGAAGTCAATTTATCATATCTAATAAAAAAGAAATTTTGGTTTCTTTAGAAAGAAAGGTGGATCTGGTGGTATTTTTTTGTTTTTGTTTTGGGGGGTTTCTTTTTTTGTTGTTTTTTGTTTTTTCCTTTAAATTAGCAGTGTTGATGGACAAGGGAAAGAGTTACATTACAATTATCTACCGTATTGTCAGTCTTAAATCTCCTAAAATATGTCTCCCAAGGCACCTGGGAGAACCGGACTAGGAGACCAACTCGGCTAGGACCAGGATGTAACCTAAAGTTACATGAGAAATGATTAAAATGATACTATTAAAAAAAATCTGTTATTTTAACTTATTTCAAATTCTCCATATACAAGCATTTAAAAGCAAATGTTTATAGGTTTTCAACATTTAGACATATTTTCCAAAGTAAATAACTAACAGATGGTTTTAAGGAGTATTATATATATTTTGAAAAATATTGTTATTTGACTTTTTAGTAGATTGTATTTAGATTTTTATTATTTTTATCAAAAGGGAAAATCCTCTAATCAACTTTGCTGCTTTTAAATGATTTATCTTAAATAGAAGTCCAGTTATTCTTTCTAATAGCTTCACATATTAAGTTACACTTTTGACAAAAATGTCTTTCATTATGATTGAAAATAGCACATTCTAACAGCTTGATTGAGGACCTGTAGTATTGTCTATATTTTAGAAGTAGAAAGTAATAATTAATCTTAAAAGCAGAGATTTCTAGGTCCTGTAGGTATGAAAACATTTTAATTGCTTTGATAATTTGTTTTCCACTATCACACTATCTCTGGAGGGTTAGAAACTAAAATATTGGGGTTACACAGATAAAGCACATAAGCGAGGTGTAGAATAAATAGGTGATTTGCAAAGAGATAGATATGTACATTATATACCAATTTGTGTTAATAAACAGTAATTAGGATATGTATCTACCTAGACAAGCACATTTATGGCACAGTTATCTTGTCTTATTACACAACATTACTGTAGTGCTAAGTAGATTTAGATAGATTTACAATATCTAACCTTTCAAGTATCATACAGATTTGAGAGTTTTACAAACTTCTGTATTAAGTGATTTCTTGTGTAATTTTTAATCTCCTGACAGTCGTGTACTTTTCTAGAAATGTCATACAAAATAGTTCTTTTTTCCTCTCTCAGAAACATCACAATATCTAATATACCACTAGAATCCTCAGCAATACAATGCTATAATTAACATAAAAGAAAAATTTTGAAAAAATTCCAGTTTATACAGTAAGAGTGTATTCAATAGATGAATAGATCAGAGTAGATTAAAGACAAAAAATGTCTACATATTATAAAACTATCTCCTATCTCTGCCTAGATACATAGAAAATGATGCATACAACACTGAAGCATATTTAACTAAATTTAACATAATTTTCTACTATACTGACTTTATTGATTTCTCATGTGAAATCATGGTTTGGGGAGGAATTCTACTTGAAGTATTCACACAGTTCTGAGTCAGCATTCTCTAATACAACTATCTGAAATGACAGAAATATTCTATAATCTGCCTTGTCCCATGTTGTATATATATATAAAGACCTTATACAAGTCAACCACAAATAAACAAACAAACAAACAAAAACAAATCAAATAATCTGATTAAAAATGGGTGGAAGACCTGAACAGACATTTTTCAAAAGAAGACATAAATGGCCAACAGACACATGAAAAGATGCACAGCATCACTCACCATCAGGGAAATGCAAATCAAAACCAAAATGAAATATCACATTATACCTGTCAGAATGGCTAGTATCAAAAAAGAAAAGAAAAAAAAAAACAAATATTGGCAAGGATGTGAAGAAAAAGTAACTTTCCTGCACTGTTTATAGGAATGTAGATTAGTACAAGCACTGTGGAAAGGAGTATTGATGTTTCTTAGAAAATTAAAAATAGAATTACCACATGATTCAATAATTCTACTTACTGGGTATTTAGCCAAAGAAAAATGAAAACACTCATTTGAAAAGACACATGCATCCCTATGTTTGTTGTAGCATTATTTACAATAGCCAAATTATGGAAGCAACACAACTGTCTATCCACAGATGAATATATGCAATATGTACACATGTAGACAATGGAATATTACTTAGCCATAAAAAGGAATGAGATCTTACCATTTGTGAAAACAGGGATGAACCTAAAGGGTACTATGACAAGTGAAAAAAGTCAGAGAGAGAAAATCAAATGTCTTATGATTTCACTTATATGTGGAATCTAACACAAAACAAAACAAAACAAAATAACCAAATGAATGAATAAACAAAAACCAGAAAGAGACTCATAAATACAGAGAACAAACTGTTGGTGACCATAAAGGAGATGAGTGTGAGAGGTACAAGTTTCCTTCTAATTATAAAATGAATAAGTCACAGAAATGAAAAGTAAAGCATAAGAATTTTTTTTTTAGCATAAGAAACTTAAAAACTTTTTAAAAATAGGTTACGAGGAAACTTTCTCAGGTGATAATTATACTTACAACCTTGATTGTGGTAATGGTGTGATAGTGTATGCACACATCAAAGCAAATCAGTTCATATACAGTAATACTGTATACTTTTTAAAAAATTTTTATATATCAATTATACTTTGATAAAGGTTTTATTTTTTTAACACATATGTCTTCAGTCATATCCTTGGGATGATTACATATTTTCTTATCAATATTTTTCTTTAAAAGTTTTATTTATAAAATATGAAATCCCCACATTATGATCTGAATTTTTTTTTTTTATAAAACGATCTTTTAGAGCCATTTTAGGCTTATAACAAAACTGAGAGAGAGATAGAGAGATGTACCATGTATCTCCTGCTTCTACGTATGAATGACCCTCGACCACGGTCAGTATCACTCAACAGAATGGTACATTGGTTACTCAGAGTGAACTTGCACTGACACAATATAATCACCCGAAGTCCATAGTTTACCTTAGGATTTACTCTTGAGAGTTGTACATATGGGTTTGACAAATGTATGATGACATATTCCATCATTATAATATTGCCTAGAGTATTTTCACTGCCCTAAAAATCTGTGCTCTGCCTATTCAACAACCCCCACCCTGGCAACCACTGATCTTTTTATTGTCTCTACAGTTTGCCTTTTCACAAATGTCATACAGTTGAAATCATTCGGTATGCAGCATTTTCAGATGGCTTCTCTCACTTGATAATCTGTATTTAAGTTTTATAAAAGACTTATGTCTTTTATATGGCTTGATAACTCATTTCATCACTGAATAATAGTCCATTGTCTGGTTGTACTACAGTTTATGTATCCATTCAGCAGCTGAAGGACACATCTTGGTTCCTTCCAAGTTTTGGCATGAATGAATAAATCTGCTATAAATCCTTATATAGGTTTTTGTGTGGACTTGTTTTCAACTTTTTCCTCAGTAAACCAAGGAATTCAATTGCTGGATCATATGGTAAGAGAATATTTAGTTTTATAAGAAACCACCAAACTGTCTCCCTAAGTGGTTGCAGGATTTTTCATCCCCAGCGGCAAAGGAGAGTTCCTGTTGTCCCACAAGTGTTCCAGTATTTAGAGTTGTCAGTGCTCTCAATTTTGTCCATTCTAACAGATGCAAAATGGTATCTCATTGTTGTTTCAATTTGAATTTTCCTGATGACATACAATGTAGAGAATCTGTATATATTCTTTGCTGAAGTGCCTCTATTGAAGGAGGTTACTGAGAGGATGTGACCCATAGTTGACCTGTATGCCATTCCCAGGCAACTGAAGGTTTCTTACCTCTTCCCCAGTCCTTGGAATGCATGTTCTACCCACTGTTCCTGTACTAGGAATTACTTCCAGAATGCAGCTTTGAGAGAATAATGTGTTGTTGAAACCACCTGAATTGTATATGTGACTGAGTCCCATTAAGTCCTCTATAGAAACTCTGAAAATTTTGGCAGGTGGGTGTGGAGAACTACTTATTTTGTGGCCACCAAAGACAAGTCTCATATATAAGTTCCCTTGGTTATTAAAAGTGCCACCTACCAATCTGGAGTAACCTGGCTTTTTCTTTTGTTCTCCTTGCCCTCTGTGTGTATGGGGCCAATTTTGGATTTCACCTAGGAAACTCCCATGATTTCAAGCCAATAGTTTGCTAAAATCGTTGGCCGTATAATTTACCTTACTCTGAAGACTGCTGTCTCTGAAATGAATATAATTTTTCCTACTTTCTTTTGATTGTTAGAATGGTATATTTTCTTCATTTATTTTTCATCCGTATGTACCTTTAAAGTGGGTTTCTTAAAAACATTTTCAAAAATAAAGTGGGCTTCTTGTAGGCAACATATAGTTGAGTCATGTTTTTTTTATCTACTCTAATATTCTTTGTCTTTTAATTAGTGTATTTAAACCATTGACATTGGAAGTTACTGTTGATATAATTAGATTAATATCACCATATTTGTTACTGTTTTCTATTTTTTTTCCCTATTCTGTGTTCCTTTATTTGTTTTCTACTCTTGTCTTGTCTTTGTAGTTTAAATGAGGGTTTTATATAAACACATTTTCTCTCCTTTCTTACCAGATCAATTAAAAAGAAGAAGAATACGGCATTTTATTTTAACTGTACTTGTTCTTTCTTTGGTATTTTATGTAAATCTTAGTTTTGGAACTATCTTATTTTCCTCCTCTATAAAGACCTCCTTTTTTCTTTTCTTTTCCCACAGTTTCTTCTTTTTTTTTTAATAAATTAATTTATTTATTTTCAGAAAAACAGTATTCATTATTTTTTCACCACACCCAGTGCACCATGCAATACGTGCCCTCTATAATACTCACCACCTGTTACCCCAACCTCCCACCCCCCTGCCACTTCAAACCCCTCAGATTGTTTTTTGGAGTCCATAGTCTCTCATGGTTCACCTCCCCTTCCAATTTCTCCCAACTCCATTCTCCTCTCTAACACCCCTTGTCCTCCATGCTATTTGTTATGCTCCACAAATAAGTGAGACCATATGATAATTGACTCTCTCTGCTTGACTTACTTCACTCAGCATAATCTCTTCCAGTCCCATCCATGTTGCTACAAAAGTTGGATATTCATCCTTTAAAGACCTCCTTTTAATATTCTTGCAAGGTAGGTCTACTGGCAAGAAATTTCCTTAATTTTTATTTACCTGAAAGTATTTATTTCTCTTCGACTTATGAGGGATATTTTCACAAGTTGGAGAATTCTAGGTTTGTTTGTTTGTTTCCTGAATACTTTAAATATATCACTCTCTTTTTGCTTACATGTTTTCTGAGAAGTCATACGTAATTTTGATCTTTGTTCCTTATTGGTAAGGTGCTTTCTCCCTCTGGCTTATTTCAGAACTTTTCTTTTTATCTTTTCTTTCTGTAGTTTAAAGTTAGATGATTTTACCCAACTATAGGCCAATGTAAGTATTCCTAGGATGTTTAAAGTAGCCTAGGCTAAGCTATGATGTTTGGTAGGTTAGGTGTATTAAATGCATTTTCAAGTTACAATGGGTTTATCTGAATATAGCCACTCCCACTGTAAGTTAAGGAATATCTGCATGTTACACCTTTTGTGGTTGGCCAAAGTCCTTTGATATTCTATTCTGGATTTTGTTTTCAGTCTTTGTTCCATTTGTTCTTCACTTTTGGAGATCTTTCTTAGGATATCTTCAAGCTCAGAGATTCTTTCCTAGCTGCGTCCAATCTACTAATAAGCTCATCAAAGGCATTCTTTATTTTTGTTGCAATGTTTTGCTTTTGCTTTTTATATCTGGCAATTCTTTTTAGTTCTTCCTTAGTATTCCTACTCTGCTTACACTGCCCACCTATTCTTTTTTTTTTTTTTTTTAAAGATTTTATTTATTTATTTGACAGAGAGAGATCACAAGTAGGCAGAGAGGCAGGCAGAGAGAGGAGGAAGCAGGCTCACTGCTGAGCAGAGAGCCCGATGCAGGACTCAATCCCAGGACCCTGAGATCATGACCTGAGCCGAAGGCAGCGGCCCAACCCACTGAGCCACCCAGGCGCCCCCCCCCCCTTTTTTTTTTAAGATTTTATTTATTTATTTGACACAGAGAGATCACAAGTAGGCAGAGAGGCAGGCAGAGAGAGAGAGGAGGAAATGCCCACCTATTCTTGAATGCTATTTACTTTATCCATTGGAGCACTTAGCATCTTCATCATATTGTTAAATTCTGCATCTGGTAATTCCAAAATCCTTGCCATGTCTATTTCTGATGCTTGCTCTGTCTCATCAAATCACATTTGTGACATTTTGGTATGCCTTGCAACTTTTTCCTGATGGCTGGACATAATATATTAAATAAAAATTAGTAATGAGGTGGTATGTTCAGGGAAAGGAAGCATTCTATAATACTGTGATTAGTTCTCAGAGACTCAGTCAGTAAAAAGCTTGTACCTCTAAACTTTACAAGTATATCTTTTTTTTTCTCTGCCTTCCCCCGCTTAGAATGGGCCAAATTTCATCCCTCGTGTCAGTTACACTATAATAATATCCCAGCAGGTTAAGCTCTAGTTAACTAGTTTCTCCTGGCAGCAGACCTTGTTAAAAGGATAGAGTGCTCTAGGGATATTTCAAAATGGCTTCTTTTACCTCCCCTAATGGAGGATGGTGAGGAGGAGGAGATAGACTATTTTTCTCTGATCCACTGAAAGGGACTGTTCTATGATATTTACTGTGGGAATCTGGTCAAGCCCCTGAAGGTAAGTCTCACAATGTTGTGAGGTCTTTCCTATGACTGAATCACCTGAAGTTTTTAATTCTCAGACTGTCCACTCTGAGTATCCAACATATTGACAACTCAGGTTTTCCTATTCTGACAGTTGTTTTTGACATGTGCATCTCTGAGTAAGCCTCAACTACTTGAATTTGCCAGCTTCTTCAGTCTTGGGGATTAAGGGGCAGCACTCTGCCCTGGGTCTTCCCTTCTTTGATGGATCCAAGCAGAATTGATTTTTCAGTCTGTTTAGCGTTTTACTTGTTGCTAAATAGAGCGACAAATTTCAAGTTCCTTATATGTAATACCTGTGATCTGAATTTAACTAAACATGTTTCATACTCAATTTGTATATTAGTCATTTGGTCCCTTAGTGTTAAACTCACACTAAGGTCAAAACTATGGTTCATAGGAGACCTCAAATATTTAGTCTACTGGACCTTAATGGTCAAAAAAATAATATAAGGTAATAAAATTATATGTTTATAAATCAACAAGAAGATAGTCACAGAGATATGTGCAGGTCAAGAATGAATGGTATATAATAAATGTGCCAAAATTATAAATATCACATGAGAAATCAAAAAGCAATTAATTTAAATAGTAGCAAAATTTACTTTAGGTTGAAGAAAAATGGAAGAGGTAAGTTGGTATGGTGATTTCTGGAGCTAAGTCCAACTTTAGAAATACATACATACATGACAAAGTTTTGTTTTTCAGTGTTTCCTTTAATAATTTGCGAAATTTTCTCATAGAGACAGGATTTTTTTTTTTTTCACCAAGAGTCCCTTGGTCAAAAGAAAAAAAAAAAGTAATACTTGAAGACCTCATTAATGGACATATAGATTTGTTTAATAGGTTTATTAGAATAGGGAATTAAAATACAATGTACCTAAATAGTAATTTTTAAAACTATGAGCAAGATAGACGTATTTCAGTTCTAGAGAGGGGAAGTTACTAGAGTACAAGAAAGAAGTCAATAGATAAAATAAAGTGATCTAATCAAGAAAATGTTCAACTTAGACTGTGTGTGCCCTCCTCAGAGAGAAAATTCAAGAACCATATGAGGTCCCACTCATACTGCGAAATGATAATCCAGGATCTGTATGGTTTAGAACAAAACAATTCTTACAATTTTCACCCATTTTATAGGAATACTATACAATACTATTCATAGTACCAAATCGCTTATAATTATGTCACCTGTTGAGACTAATTTTTTATGAGATCCTCACAAGCAGACTATTCCCCAAATGGTAAGATTGATATCCCAAATATTGTCAGAATAATGAAAATAATACAGCAGTTAAATATAGTTTTTAAGTTGTTTCCATATTTTTCCAGTATAACCATGTCCTTCAATTGGACACTGTTAGAATTCTCAGAATAATTTTCATTGGGCATAGTAGAACAATGAATATACTATGAAATAAGATAAAGATTTCTAAAAGTGAATATTATTCACATACCTGAATATCCATCTGTGATACTAATCCAATCGATAAATCCCTGTGATTCATAAATCATCTATAAATACTGGTGCTCCATTCAGAACCAAGAATGACCTGAATAGATACTTCAGTCTGTAAATGCATTAGTTCTTTCTATAATTTATATTATGAACCAGCAGAATAAATACAAGTAAAAGAGCTTGGAGATCCTTAGAAGTACTTGTTAAATGTAACCAGAAAGCGGATTTGAAAATTTTTGCTTTTTAAATTTATTTTCCCAGGGTCCTAATAAATGAAAGCTGGGCTGCTATCCAGGTTCCAAGCCACTAGAGCCTGATTGTTTTCTATTTGTTTCAGTGTTTAAAGCCAACAAAAGCTGCATTAAAATTGACGGTGCCAAGTAGTAACAAGCATACTTTAAGCATAGCTAATGTATGAACCCACAGCCCCAGGTTATAATATTTCAAATACAACAGAATTTAGTGGCTAGGCTCTTTGTCATTTCATTTTATAAACAAAACAGTTTTAAAACTATACCTTGCTTATGAAAACCCCAAAATATCTCCCCAATAACAGAATGATAGTTTGTATTACTCTACATAGTCTGCATTTTTGCATTTCTATCACATATTCCTTATACCCCATCCTCTTTACATGAAAGCTTAAATGGAAATATATCATCTCTTTCATTTTTTTTAACACACACACACACACACACAAAACACATGCACACAGTTGGTTCTATTGCTTTCTTCCTGAATTTGAAAACATTCCTAATTTTAACCATTCACATCTCTGTCCCAATTCTGAGTAACAACTCACTATTGTCTCTACTCCAAAATATGACAAATATAATTGTTGTATTTAAAGCAGCAATTCCTTATAACTTATATTTCTATATTTTAATTTAAATAAGTAAACCATTTTAGTTAATAAGCCTTGGAATTTTTATCTTTTATTATTCCTAATTTATTCAAGACAAAAACTGTTGTATGCTAACATTATGAGACTCTAGACTTTGAGGTAAACAAAAAAAGGATCTTTAAAAACCTTTAAGGATCTGTGCATATTTTATGTTGAATATTTGTAATTACCTTTCAACTGTTCTCAGGTTAATAATAAAAATATTTCACAGATTATATGTTTGAAGACAGGGCTAAGAAGTCTGATATTATAATTACTATTTTTGAGAATTTACATAAGCAAATGCGTAACCATAACAGCCAGGATATAAAATATATCCTTGGAATATTTAACTATAATCTGCTTTACCTTTTTTCCCTCCACTCTGTTTGGCTGATACAACTCCAATGTTAATCTTCAATTAACCTATATTAATTTGTCTAATGATTAACAGAAATAAATCTCTATTGTGTTCCTGCAGTTGTGCCTCCCTCTGTTCATATTAGGAAAGGGGTGACAATGAGAATTATTTCAAGTATTTGGAAAGAGTCCTTGACCCAGTTAACAGATAATGCAAATTCTCTCATTTGATTCCTTCCTGCTTAGCACTCCATCATGTAAAGATTCAAAGCCTCTTAAAGTATCAAATCCATTTATGAACGTCAAAAATTTCATAGACACCCAAATTTGTTTATTTTTATATTGTATATTTTAGAAAGAGTAATTTCTATTACTATGGTCTTATTCTATGCATCTCTTTATTCTGTCTAGGGAAGATGTCTCTAACGCATTTGTATTTGCAGATCATGTGAAGCACTTCCTTTGTACTAATCAAATACTTTAAGATACTTTAAGACTCTCTCACAAAGGCCAAAAAAATAGCTATGTAACTTTTATAATGGTTAGTATATTAATAGTCACCTGATCCACTCTGTTCACTTTATAGATAAAAAACTAAGGCTCTGGAATTTTAGTTTAGTTTAATTGAGAATTGGTACTCAAGAAGAAAAAAACAAAAAAACAACGGAGACTGATTTTATTTTCCTTTTCATTCTATTGCCTAGATTTTCAAACAAATAGAATCTCATTTTTAAAAAAGCTAAGCTTAGATGTTATACTGAGGGGGAAAAAAATACGAACCATGTTCAAATGAAATTGGGAAAAAGAATGTACTTTGAGGGGCGCCTGGGTGGCTCAGTGGGTTAAAGCCTCTGCCTTCGTTCGGCTCAGGTCATGATCCCAGGGTCTTGGGATCGAGCCCCTCATCGGGCTCTCTGCTCAGCGGGCAGCCTGCTTCCTCCTCTCTCTCTGCCTACTTGTGATCTCTGTCTGTCAAATAAATAAATAAAATCTTTAAAAAAAATGTACTTTGAAACTAAAGAGTTATATGATACTAGCCACTGGTAAAGCACTTGGAGGTGAACAGAATGCAGGCTCTATGAAGTCCATTTTAAATCTAGGCCTCAGAAAATACTTTGGGAAATTTCTCTACTATAGTCTTACCTAAATCCATAGCTATAAGACTATCATAAACGCAATACATGCTGCTTCTTTTTTTATATATGTATATGAAATCTTAGGTATAAAAGTATAGCCAACCCAAAACTATGAAGAAGGGCCAGATTTCATCTTCAAACTTATTATTCCTTCCAGTCAAATTTCTGCTTGGGTACTGATTTTGTGGTCACAGTTTTTCCTTCTATAAATATCACTGATGGTTTGAAAGTAGCTCCTTTAGAATTTGGTTCTGAACAATCGAACTGAGATAATCATTAAATGGGTCAAACGGCCTTTTTCTTAGTAGTGGATGTGAAATGGTAGGTGTTAAGAGAATCAGTACTCTTTCAAATATCAAATTCTTTGTAATAATCATCAATGATAATGAAAATACATGTTCATGAGAAACCCTCTATAGTTTTCCCTTGTCCTGGTATTTGCATTACATAATATATTTTACTAATATTTTGTTTTCTATACTCCATGTATAATTAATTTGTTATTTTTAATACTATACATTTACTCTCTTCCAAAAATTTTCTGGATGATTCTTACATTCATACTGTAGATTATACTTAAATAGTACCTCTTAAAATCATTATTTTTTTCATTTGAGTCTTTTTTAAGTACTTGAGTAGATCTCCAAACTTATCTAAATGTTTTGTATTTGGTTGCTTATATATCTGACTGGTTGGTCTATGTCTTTTCTATTGCCTTACTGAATTTCTATCCACCAGTCCTCTACTTACATGCAAATTTCCCCTCACCAGTCCTTTCCATTAAACACAGATTATTTTCTCTATATAGAACTCATTGGGAACAAAGTGTATTTTACAAGTATTATTAGATCTTTTGCTGTGACTCACTCCCATGCAGATGGTACACATCTGAAGGGGCTCTATTCTAGCTAGGAAAGATCCAGCTGATGCTCTGAAAAATTATTCTCTCTTGGTGAAAAGTTAGCTTGCCACTGCCTTCCCTGCTGCATTATTAAACACGAAGGAGTGATTCCCTTAATCCCAACCATCTGCTCTTCCCCTACTAAAAAGTGAAAACATCCCCTTGTGTTTACAAATGTTGCTGCTAAAGCTTCACAAATTATAAGAGATGGTTGTGAAATTTCCGTATATACTACAAGATCAAAACAAAATCCTAGTCACCATAAATCTGTAAGAAATAAACCAAATTTATATCACACGATAAACCCAACTGTGTTTTAATGTAATGCAATTATATTTAAACTGCAGTCTCAGAATGTAAATTGTTTTAGCATCTCAGTATAATATTTGCATTTTAAATATACTCCTACTTGTCCAGACTTCCAAAAGTACATACACCAAGAAAATGGATCATCTTCAATTCTTTTTTAATTTTCACAGATTTGTAGAGTGCACAGAATTTTATCATCAGTAAAGGTTCAGCTTTGTTGGAATTAAAGGCAAAACAAAACATCTGACTGCTCAGATGAATAACAGACTCAAAACCTCTAAACTATGAAAGCCAGGACAAGTGTCCCACACCAAACTGTCAATATTCAGAAAGTGACCTATGTTGAAGCATGACTAGGCAAAAACAATGTTAACCACTTTGGAACAAATTCTTGTTTTCCTCATAAAAGGTACTGTAAACCAGAATCATCCCAGCTTAAGAGCTCCAAAATAGCAATTGATCAACATTACAAACAAAACAATATTACAAACAAAAGAAAATTTGAGTTCCCAAATACTTTAATTTGATGTTTATTTTTTAAAATATTGAGTATACTGTAACCTAAAAGTTCTTCTGAGTTCTCTTTTGATTACACTATGAAAATATTTTAATTCACAATAAATTTACTTTTGTTGAAGATCAGCTGCTTTAGTTTTCTTCTAGAACACCATCAGCAGACTGATTACTATTATATAAAGTTTATTTCTCTTGTGCTTAGCAAATAATTCCTTATCACCTGGGTTCCAGACCTTTTTCACCTTTTTTTTTCCTACCCTTTCCTTAATTCTAGTCCTTCAAACTCCTTTTAAATTCAACAATAGTTCTGAAAACATTCATTCTTACTTAAAATGGAATTCAAATAATTAGCTGCTTTGTCATACTACCCACTAAATAAAATTTTGCTTTCTTTATAAGCCTTTCTTTGAAATATTCTTTCAATTTATTCTAACATACCATGTGTTTATTTTTTCTGGTCCATTTACCTGTCCCAGTGATTTTCTTGTTTCATTCTGAAAGTTTGAATTATTTAGGTAATGAGTTCACTGTGGCCGAGCACAAGGAAGCATTTCTATCTTACAGCCAATACTGTAAGCTTGTACCAACGCTTCACCCCTTGATATTTATGACAGACTGTTTTCTGTACCTTAGTTTGGTCTTCAGGGATATGTCAAAAGCTGCTTTCCTGTAGACGTAACTAGCAAAACATATTTCCCTAGATGATTTTCCAGTCATCTGGTTGGCTCTCTCGTTCAAGTGTTTTAATCGGTTTCTGATGAACTTTGCAGAAAGGCCCCTCTCTAGGTGAATTATCAATGGCTGTCATGCTAATAGATTCATGTCCTGTTTATTCTCATGTAAAGACAATAAATACTCTCTGAGCTTGTTTCTAAATGTATCTTTCATGAAACTGTCTCTTCAGATACACTTTGTATCAGGTTTCTTTTTCCCAATCCCTAGTCTTGGAGCAATACTCATGTTTCTAATTCTCTGTTTGAGCCTAGGCTAAACCTGCAGCATTTTCCCTTAAACCTAATAGGTTTATTTCTACATTTTACTTCCTTCCTTCCATTAACATATTTTCAGTAATATATTCTTGGTCTTTCTTTATAGCCATTGTCATTTTATAAATACTCAACCTTAACTCTACCAAGTTTTACTCAACTTAGATCTTCCTGATAGTTGTAATTATTTCTATGTCTGCTTTTCAGATAGCATCAATGGGGGCGTCTGGGTGGCTTAGTCATTAAGTGTCTGCTTTGGGCTCAGGTCATGATCTCAGGGTCCTGGTATCAGGCCCCCCATCAGGCTTCCTGCTCAGCAGGAAGCCTGCTTATCCCTCTCATACTCCCCTCTTTCTGTTCCCTCTCTTATTGTCTCTCTCTCTGTCAAATAAATAAATAAATAAAATCTTTTAAAAAATAGCATTTCAAAATAATGTTCCTAACAAAAGCAAAGAAAATTTCATGTATTTTATTATTGTTAAATATTATTCTTAAAATTATCACATTTTGTCTTTATACTTTCAAAGTATATTTTCAGATGTTACTGTCATATTTATTCACCAAGTTCAGTCAAGGTTCCTGAACAGTGGCAAAAACAGTATTTTACTGGTGAAGTACTTACCCTACTTAGTACATGAGGAGGAACAGTCAAGAGATGTGGGCGTCCGGTGACAGAGGCATGCTGGTGAGCTGCTTATAGTTAAATGGTCCTGCCGCTAGTCAGTAAATGGAACTAATTTTTACCTTGTTGTGTTTCCACTGGACCACAACTACTTTCCAGAGTGAAATGATTCAACTTAAAGCCATCAAATCTAAATAATTCAGTCTTTAGGATTAGGAACTCAAATATTATGGAAGGAGAAATAAGAACACATGGAAGCTCCCAAATGAAGTTGCAACTCTCACTTTTGGGCAGTTGGTTGAATAAAACAGTGAAGCAGTAAAATGAAATGTTCATTACCTCCCCCCTGTACACACACACACACACCCACACACTCAGGAAAATCCAAAACTCTCTTAAAGTATTCCCTCACCACTTCCCTAATCAAAAATCTTCTCTCAGGACTGGCTCTGAAGAGCCCATTCATACGAAATTGTATGTGCCTGGTGTAATAGCCTTTTAACCCTCCTTGTGGTGTTTATATTTTAATAGGCATAGCATTTTAGGAAATACAAGACTTAAAAGAATCAACTTTTACCAGTAAAGTATTTAATGCATCAGCCAGCAGTGGAACAGACATGCATTCCCAAGATTCCGCAAATCCCACCAGGTGGGCATTTTACCTCCCACTTGGTGTCCTTATTTCACAGCCTAATCTAATTGGTTCTCTGGGCAGCTTCACTGTTTGCACGTACCCTAGTGTCTGCCCCAATGCTGACATTTACCTTTGCTTATTGGCCTCAAAATGTAGCTAAAATAATCTCTCTAGCATACTGTTGCTACTGGAAACATAAATTTAAGCTCTCTGATTTGCTGAGTAGGGCTGCATTAAAAAGAAGAAAGAGGAGGAGGAGGAGGAGGAGGAGGAGAAGGGAGGGAGGGAAAGGGGAGAGGGAGAGGAAAAGGGGAGGGGGCAGGGAAGGGGGGAGAGGGAGGGGGGAAAAGGGGTGGGAAAGGAGTCGGTACACAGTAGAGCTAAAGATGATGCAGAGGTACTTAGATGAAAACAATTTTGCAACAGATTGCCTAACATATTGGCAGTTCTCAAATCACATCTCAAATAAGATGAAATAAGTTTCAGAAAGTTATTTAGCATGAAGAATACATTATTAAATTCAATGTATAAAATGTTCATGCCAATCTGTTGGCTCTTACTGCTTACTTGCCATCCTCCGTCCTGCACCACTGGTATCATAAACTTAACCGTCAGTGTGGGGTGAGCTTTCTCCCTCCAGTCAACTAGCAGCCTTGCTTTTTTAGACACCATCTCTGCATCCTTAACCTTAACATAGGTCACCTCCCAGTTCCGCAGAAATTAAAACATAAGTTTCAGAATGAAAATGGTCTATGCACCATCACCAGTGGTCAGATTTTCAAGAAAAGTTTGTGTTGTTTCTGTTACCTGAATTTGTGTTTTTTAGAACAGTTGTGTGGCAACGGTAATAACTAGGGATGCATGATTTACTCTAACACATCTTTCTGAAATGACTCAGCTTTGGATTTTCCAAACTACCCATCCTGAAGGTTTTGCCATTGGCTTGAGATCAATTCACATAATTTTATGGTCACACTATTTCTTGTTGTCATAAAAGGTACCTCCCGGAAGAGGCACTTCATGAGTGACAAATAAGCTCACAGAATAGGGACAATCATCGGAAACATGGAGGGTAGCCAAGAGATACGCACACTCAGAGCTCTTAGAAGTTGACTATTTGGTGTGACTCAGCAGGAACGCTAGTACTGTTACCTGTGATTATTCTATGCTCAGAGGCAGGTTATATCAAGGTAATTTTCCTAAGAATGTGATAATCTGAATTATTTACCTAAGACACTTCATTTAGTATATGGATGAGGTGAGCTTAGCTGGATTCTTCAATCCATAGAAGAATATATTCTAGTTTTACTGGAAGGTTTTTTTTTTTTTTTTTTAAGACTTTATAGAGAGATCACAAGAAGGCAGAGAGGCAGGCGGGGAGGGGTTGGGGGGGAAGCAGGCTCGCTGAGCAGGGAGCCTGATGTGGGCCTTGATCCAAGGACCCTGAGATCATGACCTGAGCAGAAGGCAGAGGCTTAACCCACTGAGCTACCCACGTGCCCCCAAAGGCTTTTTTTTTTTTTTTTTTCCCCCTTGGGTGCTCAATTTTTCATGATGGGTTAATAATGTCTGCCATGGGGACCTGCATTTTGGACATCTGGCTTTGGGTTATGTCTAACTGCCTATCTTTTCTCAGAGATAACTACCAAATAGCTTCTACTGATAACACACTTTCTGCCAGGCCCTATCTCAGCCACTTTATATACAAAATATTTTTATCCTTTACAGAGTTCCAATAATATAGGTGTTACTATGTTCATTTTACATATTAGAAAACGAAATCTCAGCAATATTGTTGTATGTAAGATTAGGATCTTCTTTGGATGGTAACAAAATCACTCTACAACAATGAATCCCATGTGCTATTCATTCCTTTTGTCTCACTGGAATCTTCATGTGGGAAGCTTCCTACCTTTCAAAAGACCATATTCATGATTGTCTATAGGTTAAAAGTTGATTCTTGACCTACTAGAAAGGAATCAGGTCTATGCACTGGGATGTGAAGACTATTTGGGGGTACTCAGTTGCTACATTATCTTGGAAAACTTTTTCTTTGTAATGAAATACAGTGACTCAGAGATGATGCTTAGCTTTGGAATTTCAAAATGACCTGACATTTGGATTTTTAAGGTGTTATTTACTCAAGTTGTATAGCCACATTGGGACACATATCTGAACTCCAATGAATTTATTGATACAGGTGGGTTTTAAATAATCATGTCTGTCTTAAGGTTAATTGATATTTTTAAAAATTAATTTTATTTTCAACTATTACAAAAATTGAGATATTTGTAACTGGAATTATTTTTCTTATTATCTTTTCTAATGACATCTTATCTGGAGGTATCAATTTTATTATGAAATATATTTACAATTAATATTTTATCTTCTATTGTTTCATTCACATTTTCATTTGACGAAATAGATACATTTGGTTTTGCATAACAACTGTGTGCTTTATTCTGTTTTTGTTTTTTTGTTTTTTTGTTTTTTTTAGTTAGGCTTTTGCTATGAATTGCTTCGAATTTGGTTTATCTTGGATAAATGGAAAGTAATTCACCCTAAGAAGACTGTGAAACTGTTTTGTCTCAGCAGGCCCCATTGTGAAGGCCCAGCGTGAGCCGGGGGGATGCGAGACAGGCCACGCTGGGGCAGACTGTTACTGTACATTTTAAATGTTCATGAATTACTATCAGTAGATGATGGGTAAAAAGCTGGACAAATGGGAACAGCATGAACATCAACCACACTTTAATTAGTGGTGGCTCCCCAGTAAACAAAAATCACACATTAGACTGTCAAGCGAAATCCCTAGAAAAAGCAGAGTTAGGTTTAACTTCATTTCAGATGTGATTTCTTAAGCAGCATCATATCTATTAAATGAATGATAACATTTATGTGTGTATAGGGCTGAAATTTTACTAAGAGCTTTCACACATGTATTATCTCATTTGATCTTTTCAATAGCCTGTGGGATAAATAAGGCCTGTATTTTTCTCTTCGTATTATAAGATCATAAGGCTCAGCTATGTTAAGCTACTCATCCAACATGTTAATTAAAAAAGTAGGGTTCAAGCCCACATGTTCAAATTCCTAATCATGTATCATTTTGGCTCTGGTGCCATCTTGAAAATTAACTGCACTCTGAACACAGACATCGTCTACTAAAAATCTTGATAAATTTCTAAAGCCTCTATATTTGATTTGACAAATCTTTCTTTAAGTTCATTCTCTGATAATGATTAAATTTAATTGATAAAATCTTTAGAGTCCCTACAAGCAGTTAGCTTAGAAGCACAAGCTCTGAATTTTAGGAATAATGGTATAAAACCACAGGTTCCTGGGACAATTATGTCAGAACTGTCTGGGTTGTAACTTGCAGTTGTTACAAGCAGAGCCAGCCTCTCTCAGAACCCATAACATTTTCAAAATATTGTGCTTCCTTCACCAAGAACAATGCATATTTCAACACTACCCTGTTCCTCTCACTGTGCCCCCACCTTTTTTAAACAAACTTTGGCCATATGAATATCTGGGACAAAAAGGGGGTGTTTTACTTTTTCACACAAATATCAGCAGGTATTACTAGCTGGTGATGGAAACTTAAACGTCATACCTTCAGAAAAATAGGGAAAACGAATTATCCTTTTTTGATGACAAACACCATGACATATATTTATAAGCACATAAAATTAAGCAGTTAAGTCTTGGAGTTCCTTTGCATTACTTTAGATAGATGGATGGCATACTATTATTTGCACACTATTTGTATTTAAATCTAAGTATAAAAATGAGCCCAAAGAGACATGATTAAGGTGGAGGGATTAATTTCCTACAGAATGAAATATACAGAATGTTCCCAATGGAATATTATCTATATTCTACAGACTGTTTTCCTGACACCTCAATTTTTCTTATTTTTTATTTAAAATGTAAGACCCTTAGAACCAAATTATTAAATATGATGACTTAAATGCATATGTATTATGTGTGCATATATGTATACCAGTGCTAGATGATCATTAATTTACCCTAAACAAAAATAGCTCCTCAGTTCTAACAAATATAAAATATTCTTGTATTCAATAACATGCCATATTACATTACAAACAGATGGTAGAAACTACTTGTATGATATTATAGATCTCTCCATAAATAGGCTAAATAATCTAAATAAATACATATATTGTAAAAGTTTAAGTGGTGCCCAACATATCAAAAGTTTCCTGTGTCTGAAATGATCAAATTTAATTATAGTTCAAAGTCCCAGTACATCATAACATTTTGATTCTGACATTCTATGCAACTCTGAGGAGTTCTTTTTTGCAAAAAAAAAAAATTCATGCTAATATTTCTCATTTGAATATACTGATTTGAAGCAATTCTTCAAATATTGAAATGATTAGCAATTATGCCATTCATAAATGTATTACTCCTTTCAAAATATAGTAAAAATGAAAAAAGAAAAATAGCTACATTTATTCAGTACTTCCTATGTGCCAGACACTGTCTAAAACACTTGAACATTTTATCTTTTGGTCATAAGTGTTTTAAAATTTCATGTATTTATTTTAAAAGATTGTATTTATTTATTAAAGAGAGGGAGAGAGAGAGAGTAGGAGTGGGGGTGGGGCAGAGAGAGAGGGAGAGCAAGTTGGAGACTGCCATCACGGTCTATAGCCCATGATCATGCCCTGAGCTGAAATCAAGAGTCAGATGCTTAACCAACTGGGTCACCCAGGCGCCCCCAGTTCTAAGTACTTTTATGGTCGGTGTCATTATTGCCCTTACTTTACAGTTGAGGAAACCAATGTTTAGAGGATGTAAGAAAATAACTTGCCAGTCATCACCAACACAGACATGATAAAGCAGATTCCACTAACCCATCTATTTCACTGTACTAGCTCCCAGCATCTGTCCAAAGACTTCCCAAGAAAACTAGCTGACTCACGTTGATAACTACTTGAAATGCTAGCTGTGGACTGAATTCTGTCACCCCCAAACTCATATACTGAAGCGCTATCCCTACTGTTTTGGTATGTAGAGATGAAGGCTTTGGGAGGTAATTAGATTTAGGTAAGTTTAAAATGGTTGAGCAGTCACGGGAGACTTTTTTGCCCTCATAAAAATGAGACACCATGGCGCTTGAGTGGCTCAGCTGGTTAAGCGACTGCCTTCAGCTCAGGTCATGATCCCCGAGTCCCAGGATCTAGTCCCACATCAGGCTCCCAGCTCCATGGGGAGTCTGCTTCTCCCCTCTCATGCACTCTCACTCTCTCTCTCAAATAAATAAATAAATAATTTATTTATTTATTTATTTAAAGTGCGATACCAGAAAGCTATCATTCTCCCTGCAAGGTGAGGACACAGCAAGAAGGCAACAGCCCACAACCCAGGAAGAGAGCTGTCCAGAACTTGATCACCCTAGCACCCTGATATTGGACTTCTAGCCTCCAGAGCTGTGAGGAAATAAATTCTGTGGTTTAAGCCATCTTGTCAATGGTATTTTGTTATGACAGCCCAAGCTAAGACAGTGCTCATATACTACCTTTGTAAGAAATGGTCTTAGAGATCCTTAGTTTACCAACAGTAAGTAAGTAAGTATTTATCATCGTTTGAGTAGCTTTTAGATTTATTTATCTAATTATAATTTCTAGTCCATGGTCACTTTTCATGCTTTATTTTATTGAATTTTAAAAATCTTTCCCTCAAAATATTGCTAAATTACTCTGAAATAACAACTAGGAAAAAAAATACCATGGTTTAAAACTCATCTTAATCAGACTATATACCTAAAATCTTCAGTTCACCTTTCTTTGAAGACTAAATAATCATGATGCTCACTAAGCACCTGTAACATCTAATGGTGTCTTAATTTGGCTCTACTTTTGTCTCGAAATTGTCCAGGTAATTCTCAAGTCACTGGGAAATAAAGATGTGATAACCCAGCTTTTCATGTACAAGCAAGTTTATTCTGCTCCAGGGATTACTGGGCAAGCTCTTAAGTGATACAGAGTTCAATTCCAAAACCTTCTTAAATAAAAGGTGATTTAACAAAGGATTGTTTGTAATTGTTTTGCAAACACAAGGGAAAAAAAATCATGCTTTTGAAATGACTAGATTTCTTGAAACAATTGACTTCCTCTCAGATTCCTTCATTCTCCTGTTTCATAAACTCCTACTTATCTTTGGACCTTTCCTTTTTCTTAAAGATATCCTTGACTTCTTCAGGACGGATTTGTTCTAATTTTTATACATCTCCGCTTAGCACTTAGGACAAGAGATGACAATTATTTTTATTCACGTAAGTCTCGTCTTTTAGATATCAGCGTCTTTCCTAAAAGGGATATTACAAATATTTGTCTGCAGACCTAGTGTTCAATATGTATATCTCTGTTGTTTATTGGTTGGTCTAATGTAGGAAAGAATTAACTGAAACTGTTTTGAAAGAACATTCAAATGTAGTTCTTAATTACTACTAAAACAGATTTACATACAATGTAAACTCATGTGATTGAAATGATTTCAGAAAAATAGACACATTTCTAAAAAGTAGGGTGAAGACAAATCATTAAAAAAATAAACTATGGCAACATTCCACATAATGATTTATGTTCAATAGTCTCAACAAGTAAAAACACAATAAAAATAAAAGCCATGCTGGATATATAATAAACTACCCTTTTAAAATATATGTGTATAAATATTTATACCTTTATATATCAGAACAAAGTTATACATAATAGTAATAATACTACATGACATATTTTGAGCATTTACCATTTGCCAATTTTGTTTTAAACTATTTTACATGTACTCACTGAATTCTCACAAATGAAATACTAATACAAAACCACTATAAACAAAAAATTAGACAGCATTTTACAAGATTTTTTGGAATTGAATTTACTATGCATCATAGTTCAACAAAAAATATAAATTTGTTAATGAAATAATATTCAGAAAATCACTTGGCAAATTTGCATCTATCAAAAGCTTTTTATTTGATACCAGAAGATAGCAAAAATAGGTCAATATTTAGGTCAATTATACCAAGACCCTCCCTGGAATAAATCATATCTATATTTGAAAAAGGAAATTTGATTAGTAATTTATTCAATGCTAATTAGTTTCTAGCCACAAGCCACCTTTACCACCCGCATCACCCTTTCATTCCAATACCTTTGGGTTAGTTCCAATCATATTCTGAAAGTTGTTTAACCTAAAATGTCTGTAGGGGATAATTTTCTAACCACCTTTTAAACTACCACCCACCGTTTTCCACAAACTAAGATGCATCACAAAAGTTCTTATTTTCTTCCTTCCCCCCCCAAATGCAACAAAGGAAATATTAAAATATAAGTGATAGATGACAATTTAATAGCTTCTACTGGAGATACTGTTCTCCTGCAAATAAAATGGACAATTGCATCTAAATTCTAGGTTGCTGGCATCATAGTAAACAACTGAAATGATTAAGTGGGTCAATAAATAACCTAAATTTTAAAGCTTTCCAGTTTTAAATTATATGCTTATTTAATGATTGAATGAATAAAATTGAATGATTCTAATTTCAAATAACCAATACAAACTGGAAAAGATTATGGAGTGGATTCATTATAGTCCTCACAATTTTTTTTTTAAAGATTTTATTGATTTATTTGACAGAGAGAGATCACAAGTAGGCAGAGAAGCAGGCAGAGAGAGAGAAGGGAGGAAGCAGGCTCCCTGCTGAGCAGAGAGCCTGATGTGGGGCTCGATCCTAGAACCCTGGGATCATGACCTGAGCCGAAGACAGAGTTGTTTTTTTTTGTTTTTTTTTGTTTTTTAAAGATTTTGTTTTTATTTATTTGACAGAGAGAGATCACAAGTAGGCAGAGAGGCAGGCAGAGAGAGAGAAGGGAGGAAGCAGGCTCCCTGCTGAGCAGAGAGCCTGATGTGGGGCTCGATCCTAGAACCCTGGGATCATGACCTGAGCCGAAGACAGAGTTGTTTTTTTTTGTTTTTTTTGTTTTTTAAAGATTTTGTTTTTATTTATTTGACAGAGAGAGATCACAAGTAGGCAGAGAGGCAGGCAGAGAGAGAGAAGGGAGGAAGCAGGCTCCCTGCTGAGCAGAGAGCCTGATGTGGGGCTCGATCCTAGAACCCTGGGATCATGACCTGAGCCGAAGACAGAGTTGTTTTTTTTTGTTTTTTTTGTTTTTTAAAGATTTTGTTTTTATTTATTTGACAGAGAGAGATCACAAGTAGGCAGAGAGGCAGGCAGAGAGAGAGAGAGGAGGAAGCAGGCTCCCTGCTGAGCAGAGAGCCTGATACGGGACTCGATCCCAGGACCCTGAGATCATGACCTGAGCCGAAGGCAGCGGCTTAACCCACTGAGCCACCCAGGCGCCCCGAAGACAGAGTTTTTAACCCACTGAGCCACCCAGGGGCCCCTAGTCCTCGCAATTTTGATATCGAAGCCATTGACAATGATTTAGCTGAGTAGAAATATTTAACTACTTGAGGTATCGGTAGACCAAGAAATCTAATTGAACACTTTTTCCTATATGTGTATATAAATGTATACATATACTACAGGATGCATATGTACACATGCAAACATGCACAGATACAAAAATATACAAATACATTTATATGTCAGAGACATATTAAGCTCCTTTTTTTTTCTTTTTCTTTTTCTTTTTTTTTTTTTTTTGCACGGCGCTATCCACTATTTTAAATGTATTTTACTAGGAAACTAGTTTTTATTTTATTCTTACTACTTTAATAATTTAAGGAACTTAAAACATTTTTGAATAATATTCCTTTTACTGTAGGTAACTATTGTTTCAAAATCTCATATGTATTGAAGTCATATTATCCATTAGTTTTATTTTATAGAAAGGGCATTACAAAACATTTATTATATAAAAGGTGTCTAACATCTGGTAAGGTTTTAACCACTGCCTTATTTTGAGGATCAGATGGTTTAAAATGTTTGAAAAAACTTTGCCACCATTAATTGATTATAAATTCTATTTTTTACTAGATTTGTTGTAATATGTCTCTTTTTTATATTTTTCATTAGGAGGCAGGTCAGTCATTTCTTTTTTTTTTTTTTTTTTTTTTTTTAAAGATTTTATTTATTCATTTGACAGATAAGAGATCACAAGTAGGCAGAGAGGCAGGCAGAGAGAGAGGTAGAAGCAGGCTTCCCGCTGAGCAGAGAGCCCGATGCGGGGCTCGATCCCAGGACCCTGAGATCATGACCTGAGCCGAAGGCAGAGGCTTTAACCCACTGAGCCACCCAGGCGCCCCAGGTCAGTCATTTCTATCCCCATTTGATAGATATAGAGCTAGAGGGAACAAGTAGGGAAGGGACTTGTCAGCTCCTTAAGGGGAGAACTTAGGGAAATTCAGTTTATCACCTAGTCTTCTGGCCATAAGCAGTCTGTCTGTTGTTTCACATGAGAAAGAGGCCAGTGAGGGAGTTTTGAATAATTTTGGTAATACACAGATTTCTAGTCTAACAGTGTCAATTATAGTGAGATTTGGTCTGTGCTGCTTTCTTGGAACTAATCAAAACCCAGTTAATACCTACTTCTATGTTTGTCTTCTATGTCCTTTGGCCTATGATCATTGCTTCTGTAACTTTGAGACTTAATTTTATCATCATATTTTTAAAATCAAAGTAAGCATAAATACCAGGAATAAATCAAGAGTTACCTCATTCCACTTTTTTTTTTTTTTTTTTTTTTTTTTTTTTTTTTTTTTTTAAGATTCACTTATTTATCTTAGTGGGAAGGGGCAGAGAGAATCTCACGCAGAATCCTTGCTGAGCATGGAGCCTGATGTGGGGCTCCATCTTACCACCCTGAGATCATGACCTGAGCCAAAATCATGAGCCTAATGCTTAACTGTCTAAGTCACCCAGGCACCCCATACCTCATTCCATTAAAGAAAAAACAAACAAACAAACAAACAAACAACAACAACAACAAATTTGCTTGTATCATCAAACGATGGAGAACCATGGAATGCATTGATGAAATTTACATTTTAGACAAGTTGGTTTAGGAGCCTTGAGGAGTATGGATTTACTCATCCGAAATACCATCCAGGAGGCTGTTGCAGGCAAACAACCTAGAGATGATCAAGCCCTAAACTAAGGCAGTGACAGTGAGGCCAAATGGCTGTGAGAAAGAAAGGGAAGGAAAAGAAGCCAGGAAGAGTCCTAGAGTCGTCCTAGAGTCAATGGTTGCCTAGAATTCAGTTGGTTGCAAACAAACAAACAACCAAAAACTGGAAAAAAGAATAAAATGAGGAAAAATGAAGGTATGTAAGCATGTTTTATATTTTAAAGGATTTGGGCTTCAATATTATACATTAAGTTCATAATTCAAAACTATTTGTTCAAAACTAGGTATTAGCAGTAGATCTAAGGAACTTGCTCTCTTTACTCACTTATTTTAACTTGAAAAAAGCTTAAAACTTTCACCAGCTATAGACTTCAACATCCCAAAGTGCGCTTTAATGCTTCTAAGACTGTGGTTCTTAATTTGAAACATTTCACACTTAGTTAAATTTTAAGAGGTTTAAAACCCTGTAAATTCAAAATACAAATAAATATAATGGAAATGTGTGAATGCCTTCCCTTTATATTCACAGATGGGAGGTTATAAAGCTGATATCAGTAGCAACAGAAATTAGAAACTAATCACCACTAATGTTAAATAAAGATGGCATAGAACAGAATATCTAATCTGATTTAATTGAAATTTAAATTCATAGTATGCAAAAGAATAGGAATACAATCATCACTTCCTCCTTTATCAGCACACACAAGTAATATCAGGTTGCACAATCACATCCCGTTGCAAAGTATCATGATGCCATTTCATAAAGAATAACTAGAGAAAGCAATGCTGACGAATAAATTATGGTTTCAAGTGCTTGAATTGAATATAAATTTACCTTCTAGAAGGGCTGTTAAACAAAAGAACCCCAGAATCTTGATCTGTTTAGAGTGTCATAAAAAATGTATGGCCTTTGCCCTGTTTTTAACCTCATCCAACTCTGATTAAAAAATCTTTTTACCATACTAGTATAAAAACCTGTTTTAAAGGAAAATTCAGTGTCCTAATCTCAAAACACTACAGAAATTCTGTTTGTTGCTATAGAAGAGGGTTGGGGATGAGTGGTAGATATTTTGGTTTACCTTTTAGAATATATTCATTTGTGCTTTTAGTTTTGTTTTGAAACTACTACATAATCATTAGCACACCTGACAATGCCAACTTCCTTTCTGTCAGCCCATAAAAGACATAATGGGAAAGATGAGAAGTGGTTAATAGGGCAGATTTATATAAATCCTCTATCATTAGAGGAGGATTTTTAAAATTGGAATAGAGGACCTGATATGAGAGAGTGAATGGAATATGTGTTTAATATAACAGTATTGTTTATTTAGAAATGTCCTCTACTTGTCTGATTTTACACAGAATTGTTTATAAAAGAATTATAGCAGGATATTGAAAGAAACTTTGTTTTTTTAAAGCCATAAAAATAGACTTCACAGATTGCAATGCTAAAATTAAACCTTTAAAATATGTGTTTTATATAAATTATACATAAAAAACCTGTTGTCATTAAAATGCAGCTAAATGGAACCCAAATGTGTAAGTAGTTCACAAATGGTGAATCCACAATGTGAATTTGAAAACCCATTTTAAGTCAGCAAAAATGGAGAAACAAATGATAAGACATTCAGATGGGTTATACAGACTTTACTATATAGGAAGTTTACCAGTTCATTGACAAGAGACAAATATTTTTCCTGGACTTGACATCTAGGAGAATTTTGTTACAATGGTCTTTATTTCAGTTAACTAACAAAAGGATATTGTCCATAATTATGTTCCATCTGTAGCTACTTTTCCTTGGTGGCTCTCAATAGTCTAAATGACTATTATAAAATACAGGGAGGAGATTTTTTTATATGAACTGAGATAAAATATTTTGAAACTTTTGCTTTGGAGAGAAAAGTATAATTTTGAAAGAAAATGTGAGAATTGAAATAGAACTGTCAGCTCCTCAATTTGAAGAGTTTGAACATTAAATCCAAATTAAGAAGTACACAAAAGAACTACAATGTACTATCATTATCATTTTAAAAAAAGGTAGTACTTCCAAGAGAGAAGTTATGTGTTACACCAACATGTATATAAGGATATGATGTATATATATATAAAGTATATAGATAGCATGTATATATACTACATATACAAAATATATAAAATTTTATATAGCAAGCATATATAAATAATGTAATATATATACATACAATTTGCTGTATATACAAACTTTATATAAGCTATATTCTGTACTATAATATATACATATAAACCTATATATTTATGAAATATACTATATTGTCTCCTTAAACACACACACACACACACACACACAAATTGTCACAGAATCTCACCATTTTTAAGGTGGCTTTTGGGAAACACTGCTTTAAACCCATCTTTAAAAAAACTTATCAGAGTCAGGACTTTAAAAGAACCTATATGGTAGAAATTCAGATTTAATGTTTCCAAAATTATCAGGTATTCTTTGTTCTCAAATGAGGCACTAATGTGTGGCCTGAATTTGGCAGGTACTTTGAACCTTTTCTCAGCGGTGAGGACTATATGTCTGTAATTCTGGGATATTACCACTAGAGGCCAGCCTTCCTTGGGCAAATGACAAAGCAATGATTTTCTCAAAGAAAATATCTTTTTACTGAAAATATATAACTTTACTGCTTATATAATTAGTTTTTATAATATATGTTTGTTATGTTTTAAAAAGTTGGCAACCTTGTGGATATACTAGGAACTTACATAATTCATTATCACTGTAACAATGCAAAACCATTTACTAAATGGTTTTTTGGCTAAGGACTTCCCACAAATTGTGCCAAAACTCACAAGCCCTATAGAAAAAATAGTCTTATTTCTGTGTTATAAATGAAGAAACTAAAGTTCATAGAAGTTAAAAATGTTCAGAGCTCTTCATATTTTGATTCCTCTCTACATTTTGGTTGTCATCTTCAGTTCTAAGTTCATGCTATGTGGAGTTATTTGCAGTTTCTCGAAAATTCTCATCTCACATATGTGTGCATGCTATTTAAAAAACACCTCTGTAATATATCTTCACTCACAGTCTCCCTTTCTTTTCCTTACTCAACATTTTAACATCTTACTATCCTACAACTGTCATCTCAAATCATATTTTCTGTGGGAGACCTATTGTGCATGCATAATCATGAAATTACATTCCACCGAGTTCTCTTAAGCCATTTTTTTCTATAGTAATATTATCAAGTATGCAATCCCAGGCAATCAATATAATCTATTTATACCATATCAAAAGATATGTTCTATACTATCTCCTTTTACCTTGCATGAAATTTACCAAACCATTAGATTATCAGGCTACTAAAGATCATTTTAAGAGAGTATGTTTTTGACAAGTTAAAGTCTTTGGTTGAAGGAGTCTAATTGAAACTAGGTTAAAATTTAAAAATGTATTTATATATGGAATTAGAAATTATAAGAGTAATTTCATTTAAGACCTGGCTAGATCCAGACATCCAGGCTTTCTTTATCACCATTTGTACTTCATATTCAGGCTGGTGCTGGCTGGAAAAGAAAGGCTGTTAACTGTTAAAGACTTAAATATCTTTACAGAAGGCAACTTTATAAAGAGGAACGGTGACTCTTATTCCCTAAATAGCCATTTGATCACAATGAGAAACTCTGATTCTCCTTGGGTAATGGGTTCTCCATCTTGGGCAAAGTATGAGGTTCTATGATTGGCTAGGTCAGGGCCAAGTGCCTCCTGTAACCAGACATTGTACAAAGTACACTAATGGACAACCTCATCAAAATCATCTGGAATGAGTGAAAGTTTCCCAATGCGTAAAGAAGGCTACTAATACCAAAAATAAGAGATATCTACTCCAGATGTGCAGCTAAGGAAATATATCACATAACACAAAATTTCACAGTGAGTCTATATTTTCTACTGTATATTTTACCAAGTTGGAATTTTTGTTTAACATGAGCCTATTTGAGGGGCGCCTGGGTGGCTCAGTGGGTTAAAGCCTCTGCCTTGGGCTCAGGTCATGATCCCAGGGTCGTGGGATCGAGCCCCATGTCAGGCTCTCTGCTCAGCAGGGAGCCTGCTTCCTCCTCTCTCTCTCACTGCCTCTCTGCCTACTTGTAATCTCTGTCTGTCAAATAAATAAATAAAATCTTTAAAAAAAAAAAAAAAACATGAGCGTATTTGAATATTTCTATGTTGCTTAAAGAGATGAAACAATGAAGTCCTTGAAGGTTAGTAAAGCCATGAGAAGCTGAACAGATTGTGGGTCTGCTCATGATTTAGCCAGGGAACACATTTTTGCAGATGATCCTGCCTTAGAGATGTAACAGGAAAATATTCTCGTGACTATATATCATTTTACAATTTGGAACAGTGTAATGGACTGACAATAAATGGACCCGAAATGAAGTAAATAAACCAAGTTGCTACAGGCAAAGCAGACTTGCAGACTAAAATCCTCATTAGCAGTACAAAGCTAGAAGCCAAATTTTCGCCACCTTAGCAGCACCCCAGCCAGAGAGGCACTAATTAGACAAGGAGATAAACTGTGTTGCTAAAGCAAACCCATCCTTTGTTTATGATTAGGCACTGAATGACAGCAGTGAGCATCAAGATCCAGATTCCAGCTGTCACATATAAGGAACAAGGGAATGTCTAAGTTTAAAACACGTGCCAGGACTGGACTAGAAATACGGTCTTTGCTTGAACTTTAACTGGACAAAGTTTGACCTCACATCGATGAGGAAACCAGGTAAAGTGAAGTGGAGGGATGCATAGAATGATAAAGTGAAATATTTCATAAATACACCAGGACATAATCTGGAATAACCTTTCAGACAGATTTTTTCCTTCTTTTTTTTTTTTTTTTTAAGTAGGCTCTGCACCTAGCAAGGAACCCAATGTGAGATTTGAATTCATGACCCTGACACCAAGACCTGAGTTGACATTAAGAGTCCAACATTTGGGGCGCCTGGGTGGCTCAGTGGGTTAAGCCGCTGCCTTCGGCTCGGGTCATGATCTCAGGGTCCTGGGATCGAGTCCCACCATCGGGCTCTCTGCTCAGGAGGGAGCCTGCTTCCCTCTCTCTCTCTCTCTCTGCCTGCCTCTCTACCTACCTGTGATCTCTCTCTGTCAAATAAATAAATAAAATCTTTAAAAAGAAACAAAAAAAAGAGTCCGACATTTAACAGAGTAAGTCACCTAGGCAACCTGACTAGACAGTTTAGAACAGCGGACACCGGATTTCATATGTGGATTACTATAGTAAACACAAGTGGTACCAGCAACGTGGTGGAAAATGATGGGAACTGGTTCTTGTGGGTGGAAATTTCATAAAGACTAGTACAGTAACAGTAATAATTACAGATATTCTGAGAAGGGTTAAGCAGAAAACAAGATCAGAGCAATTTGTAGGGTGTCAGCAAGCCACCGTGTCATAGTTTTATTATAGATATCTTAGATGTGAATCCAATTGCCTCATTTTATGAACAAAATATGTGTAAGAAAAATTATCTTCCCAAGAAAGACTGTGGACTCTGAGAAACAAACTGAGGGTTTTGGAGGGGAGGGGAGTGTGTGGGTTAGGTGAGCCTGGGGGGTGGATAATAAGGAGGGCACAGAATTGCACGGAGCACTGGGTGTGGTGCATAAACAATGAATCTTGGAACACTGAAAAAATAAAATTAAATTAAAAAAAAAGAAAAATTATCTTCCCAAGACCACATATTTATACACGATCATAATTTGGATTAGAATTCAAGAATTTCGGGGGTGACTGAGTGGCTCAGTCAGTTAAGTATCTGCCTTCAGGTCAGGTCATGATCTCAGGATCCTGGGATTAAACCCTGCAAGAGTCTCCCTGCAAGAGTCTCCCTGTCCAGCAAAGAGTCTGCTTCTCCTTCTATCCTGCCCTCCAACTTGTGCTCTCTCTCTCTCTCTCTCTCTCTCTCAAATAAATAAATAAATAAATAAAATCTTTAAAAAAAAAATCATGACAGAACACCTGCATGGCTCATTCTGTTAAGCAGCTGCCTTAGGCCTAGGTCATGATCCCAGGGTCCTGCGATGGAGTACTGCATCAGGCTCCCTGCTCATGGAGAGCCCTGCTATTCCCTCTCTCCCTGCCTGCTGGTCTGCCTACTGTGTGCTATTTCTCTGTCAAATAAATAAATAAAATCTTTAAAAAAATACATATATTAAAAAAAATAATAAATCAATCAATCAATAAATAAAACACAACAATTCAGGAATTTTTAATCCAGTATCTTCAGATATAACATACTGGTTGCAGATAACAGAAATATCATCATTGAAAGCACATAGTTTTCTGTATTATATTGTTACTGACAGGTGGGTCTTGAATTAAGCTATTATTTTTTGTCAAAAGACAATAATAACTTACTCATTTCTGGTAACTTTATCTTCTCTATTAAAATATATCATTTGCTAAAATCACTGCATTTTATATACACTCAATTAGAACATTATGTACAGATATTTAAATATATATATATATATATATCTTCATGGATACCTTTAAAAAGTTATTTTAATTCATATATTTTTATATAGTTTTGTAATATGAAAAGTCACACACATTTTTGAAATAGAGGTCCAACACACTGGCTTGTGATTAGTGGCAAGGCTAAGAGAGAATATGATGTAAGCCTTGTCTTTGACATAGGCAATGTCAGAGCTCACTGCATATAATGGCAACTTCTTTGTCTCAAGGCCATGCCTTTCATTACTAGAGTCTGATGGCTGATGACTATAAGATATGAGTTCAACACCACCTGGAAAACAGACCTCCTTCAGAAAATAGTCTGAGTTGTCATCAGTGCCAGAAGCTCATTTAATAGGTGATATAATCTATTAAAAACTAGAGATAAGAAATACTAGCCAAATATCTTTGGGAGAAATATCATATTAATTTGAATTCCCAATAGAGTATGAGAAAAAATATCCTACTCTATGATATGGTATAGGAATTCAATATACTACAGACATGTATTCATAAATATGGAACATAGAAATATGTACTTATAATCATCATTAATGAGATTCAGCTTATTTTTAACCCATCAATTTGTTATTTTTAAACTTCGTTCTATTTTTTTCTTTAATGTTTAAATAAACATACGTATACCCCAAGCTGACATTTCCTTAAATAAGTAGCCTGCAAAATTTCAGCAGAAAAGAAAACTGTCTGGAGAACTATACTGCAAATTGTTTTAAGTATAAGAATCTGAGGCCATAATTCTATTTCACTAAGCTTTATAACTCAACTGAAGAAAGCCATACTGAGTAAAGGAGTTATATAAAATGAGAACACTTGGCATAAATTATTAACATCTTGAAAGTACATTCATATGGATAATTTATTAGTTTAATGTTCTTACTTTGCAGATTCATCAGTGAAATTATTAGAATTTCATGCCAAATGAAAGTCTTTTTATGGAATCCTTACTTCAGAATGGTACAAACAGAAGGACAGGGAAACAGATACTGTGCAATAAATGAGCACTCTCTTTTCTCGAGTAGTCTGTTGGCAGATCCAGGCAAAAGTCTACAACTATCAGCTTTGTATAATTAACAAGGATAATAAAAAGAATGGTCACATTGCTAATATTTAGTTATTCTTATAGTAAATTAAAAATTCTCAGGTACTTCTTTTAAATCTCAATTCAAGTTATCCTTTTCTGAGCTGCAACTCTCACTTTTTTTTTTTAAGGTTTTTTGTTGTTGTTGTTGTTTTTTCCAGAGATCACAAGTAGACAGAGAGGTAGGCAGAGAGAGAGGGGAGAAGCAGGCTCCCTGCCGAGCAAGGAGCCTGATGCGGTGGCTCGATCCCAGGACCCTGGGATCATGACCTGAACTGAAGGCAGAGGCTTTAACCACTGAGCCACCCAGGTGTCCCAACTCTCATTTTTCAACAGCTCTCCACACTTGATTAGATTCACACACAATCCTGGTAATACTTTCACTGAAAGATGATGTAGAAGATAAATTATCAATTAATCATTTACTCTCCCAAAATAAGTTTTATTGATTTCCAGATTCATGGCCATAGATTCTACCTGTAACGGAAGAACCCAGAATGCTGTATTTTTCCCTTAGATAATGACAACCATCTTTAATAATGTACACTATAGCCAATCACTCTGTTAGGTTATGTACTTTTTGATACTCTAATTTAAATCTCAAAATCAGTTTAAAAAAATGCTACCTATTTTTGTCATCATAAAAATACCATGTGCCTGAGAAAAATTTATATCAGAGCACAGAGAATTTTAATAATATAATATAGACATTAATAGTGTTCTGTGTGTTTATAAGACTGAAGTTGAATACATTACATAGTTTAAACAACTGAGCTAACCAGCTGCTTAATTGCATAGTTTATACTTTTAAAATCTATTAGTTCAGCTTCTTAAAGAATCATTTTATTCCTTTTTGATTGTTCTATTAATTTTTATTTATTAGACATCCACGAATGTATTACTTGGGTTTTATAAATTATTTCTGCTATAATACTGGGCACCCTCTCTGGGTAGCCTCCATTTTCATGTGCATTAACTATTAACTTATGCTTATTTAGGCTTCTGTTGGAGCTACAAGTTTCCCCAAAGTCAATAGAAACGATCTGGCAGATATCTGAGAGGAAGATAGTTTGGCAAATAAATTGCAGACTGAATTGGCAAATAAATTGATTGGCAAGTAAATATGCAGACTGAAAGATGTATCAGGAGTTCCCTTTTTTAAATGACTATTCTGCATTTTCAAATTAATCTATCAAATCTTTAAGCTACATGCATAAAAGCAATCTAACTTTAAAGATAATCATCAAATATTTATATCATGTAGTTGTTCTCTGAATAACAGTTATGTATAGGAAACTGTATTTCCATATAGTAGGGTTGCTTTGCCACTGGATATTAAAGGACATGTCCTTTAAATTTGACTTAATTGATCAGCTTTAATTTGTCAAGCTAGAATTGTCTAAAAATATTGAATAACGTCTTTATGAAACTGTCAGATTCTCACAGAAATCCCCCTTAACCCTTGTTGCCATGTCATGAATCAGGTCTTTCTCCGCAACATAAATCACTGTGATACAATTCTAAATAACATCATGGACACAATTTTCTCTCATTTCATTCCATCTTCCATTTGTTGCCACCAAAAAGTTTCTTCTAAAACAGTGATAGAACCAAATCATCCACTTTTTAAAAACCTCTGGTGGTATTACAGACTTATCAAAATGACTAAAATTAAAAAACACAAAATGCTGACAAGGATTCAGAGAGACTGGAGAACTCATATATTGTAGGTGAAAATCTAAATGGCCCGGTCACTTTGTAAAACTGTTAGTTTCCTATAAAACTAAATATGCAGCTATGATGTGAACCAGTTATTGCACTGTTGGGCATTTATTCCAGAGAAATAGAAACATATTCTCACAAAAACCTGTACTTAAATGTTTATAGCAATTTTATCCATAATAGCCAGAAACTGGGAAAAACAATTAAAAAAAAACACAGAAATCATGCAAGGGTTGAATGATTATATACATTATGTTATATTCTTTTTTTAAGGTTTTTTTTTTATTTATTCATTTGAGAAAGAGAGAAAGTGAACTTGAGTGGTGGGAGGGGCAGAGGGTAAAGGAGAAGCAGACTCCTTGCTGAGCATAGAGCAAGACACAAAACTCAATCCCAGGACCCCAATACCATGACTTGAGCCAAAGTCAGATGCTTAGCTGAGCCACCCAGACACCCCCATTATATTACATTCTTCCCATTGAACACTAGTCACTATTCAAAAGGGACTATTGATACATGAACTTGTATAGATCCAAGGGAATGAGGCTGAATGAAAAGAATACACATAGCTGAAAAAAGTACATATAATATGATTTATGATTCCATTTATTTTTTAAAGAGTTATTTATTTATTTATTTATTTATTTATTTTTTAAGATTTTATTTATTTTATTTGACAGAGAGAGAGATCATAAGTAGAGAGGCAGGCAGAGACAGAGGGGGAAGCAGGCTCCCTGCTGAGCAGAGAGCCCGATACGGGGCTTGATCCCAGGACACTGAGATCATGACCTGAGCCGAAGGGAGCGGCTTAATCCACTGAGCCACCCAGGTGCCCCTATTTATTTATTTTTGAGAGAGAAAGAGAGCATGAGCAGGGGGTGGATCAGAAAGAGAGGGAGAAAAAGAATCTCAAGCAGACTCCTTGCTGAGCTCAGAACCCCCACTATGGGGCTCAATCTCACCATCCCAAGATCATGATCTAAGCAGAATCCAGGAGTCAGGCACTTAACCAACTGAACCACCCAGCTGTCTTGATTGATGATTCCATTTAGATAAACTTTATTAATGATAGTTGGGCACCAGGAATAGTGGTAGAGGTAAGTTAGGGCAATACTGGGTATCCTTCTGATAAAACCATAATAAAGGTTGGGATTTTTAACCTAGTTTTGCAAGATATTATAATTGTATTATATGTGTTCTAGTACTGGGATCTCTGTATTATTTGTTAAATGTTATTTGTTAAAATATCATATGAACATATAAATATCTCGGAATGAAAAGTTTTATTAAAACAAAAAACAGTAATAATTTCAGTATTTCTAAAGAAAGGGAAAACTTCTCAAAATTATATATATGAACATCCTGAATATGGCCTTTAGACAATTTTTATCCTCACCACTCTTTACATTTTCTGCCTTCTCTCCTTACCTTTATCCTGTAATCTATACTTCAAACACATTAATCTGTATGAGGTTTCTTCCTCATATCACTCTTGTATCTCTAAACAGAGTGAATTATGGTCTTGGTCTGCACTCTCTATCATGACCAGTTAGTTGTAAGGACATAGATTTGCCTACAGCCTTTTCTCTCTTCTCTGAAGATATACATACTAACAAACATTTGTAGTATAGCCACCAGGAAGGAGAGAAGAGAAATTAAACAAAACAAAACAAAACAACTCTCTATCAAAGTTGTATAGTATATAATCTAGTTGTAGGGGAAAAAATCTAAATTTTAATGTGTTTATTATCTGTGTTCTACTAAAAATAATTTTAGCTTGGCATCAAAATATATGCGATATAGCTATTGTAAATGCATTTATAAAAGAAAAATGTGCTAAAAGGAAAAAAAAGTATAATTGTATAATACTCACTGACAGGGAGCATAATTTATAATGTGTACAGACTACCAATCACTATTTTATGTGTGTTAATTGTCAGCTAATTTAATCAATCACCAATACTACCCTATGAAATAGTCATTATACCCTTTATATGTGAAAAAAATTGAGGGTCAAAGGAGAAATGTGACATATTTTGGATGCAAACTGAGGCCCACTTGACTACCAAGGATATTCATTTAACCCCCTAAAAATAGAAAAAAAAAATTTGGCCTTCTAGGAGTCAATTCAAAACAATTAACTCCTCAGAGTCAATTAAAAAGTCACAAAACAAACTGAGGGTTGCTGGGGGGAGGAGGGTTGGGAGAAGGGGGTGGGGTCATGGACATTGGAGGGGGTATGTGCTTTGGTGAGTGCTGTGAAGTGTGTAAACCTGGCGATTCACAGACCTGTACCCCTGGGGATAACAATATATATTTATAAAAAATTAAAAATTAAAACATAAAAATTAAAGAAAAAAGTCGCAGTGTTTGTTATATAAAATAAAGTTGCTTCTGAGAGCTGTATATGCTCCTGAAACTGAGAACAGAGGTTAATTTTGCCTGTTCTAATAGAAAGGGCAACACTAAACAATGGTCAGCATACAGCAATAGCATCTTGTCATTTTCAATTATAACTAATTTAGTTATTAAATGGGGCTGCATGGATGGCTTGAAAGTACTAAAAGTTTATACTACCTCAACTAAACCGCTAAACCTCAACCGCTACCTCAACTAAACTTAAAACAAAAATTCAACACATTCAGATTCTATGATACTGATCTGATGTTTCAAATTTTGAGTCATTAAGGTGAGATGTTTTTATATCCAATTTGTGCTATGGCCTGAGTACTGTTGAAGTCTCCGTCTAGCCTGCAGGCTGAATCTCCACTTGGAGGGAAGACTTTTTCTGATCGCTGTCTTGGGTCAAAGCAGAAACAGTACATTTTATTTGTTTAAAGTCTGGGACAGATTGAGTATTACTTTCTACAGATTGTGTCTCCTATGTAAGTATTAGAACATTTCTAGAAACAGTTTTATAATACAAGTCCATCTATTCCACAGTTACTACACACATACAATGCGCGCGCGGGCACACACACCCCCCCAGGTAAATAATAATTTAAAGTAGCATTACCCTGTAAGATATTACCTAGTATCTAAGATAGATACATGCCTATTATAAAGTATCCATTTTTTTCTAGAAAAGAATGTATTATTTAAGTGTTAATATTTTCACATTGATCCAGATAGGAGTGGTATACACTCAACTCGAATTGCAAGAAATTAATGCTCAAACTTATGTCAACTTTTACAAGGTAAAGCCATGATTCAGAGGTTAAATTCTTTCATAACTTCCCATTACGTTGTTGTTGTTGTTGTTGTTGTTGTTTTTAACAATTTATTTATTTGAGAGACAGAGATCACAAGTAGGCAGAGAGGCAGGCAGAGAGAGAGAAGGAAGCAGACGCCCTGGTGAGCAGAGAGCCTGATGCGGGGCTCAGTCCCAGGACCTGGGGATCATGACCTGAGCCAAAGGCAGAGGCTTTAACCCACTGAGCCACCCAGGTGCCCCATGTGGTTGATTTTAAAAATACATTTCTAGTTACTTATATTTTACTTTACTAAAGGATTCATTTTTCACATGCCTTTTGGTTGCCTGAGACTTACTTTAAATGAGATTTAAAATAGAAGATCCTGTCAAGGGTGAAACCATGTATATACATTTAGTGGACAGATTATTTTTAGAGTGAGGTAAAAAAGCTGAGAATATTTTCATTACCTAAAATATACCTCAAGAGAATTTGATAGGTTCATAAATTGGTTCTCAAGTTTTAAGTCTGATAATTCATCAATCACCTTTGAGATGTCAAAATAAAATGCATCATTTCTTTCTTTTTTTTTTTTATAGATTTTATTTATTTGATAGACAAAGATCACAAGTAAGCAGAAAGTCAGGCAGAGAGAGAGGAGGAAGCAAGTTCCCCGCTGAGCAGAGAGCCCAATGCGGGGCTCCATCCCAGGACCCTGAGACCATGACCTGAGCCGAAGGTAGAGGCTTTAACACACTGAGCCACCCAGGTGCCCCAAATGAATCATTTCTTATTTGTACTCTTGTTATTGATAATTTTTGATGAAATTTTATGTAAAATCTTTTATCTTTTTTTTTTTAAAGATTTTATTTATTTGACAGAGAGAGACACAGTGAGAGAGGGAACCCATGCAGGGGGTGTGGGAATAGTAGGCTTGCCATTGAGCAGGGAGCCCAATGCAGGGTTCAATCCCAGAACCCTTAGATCATGATCTGAGCGGAAGACAGACAGTTAATGACTGAGCCACTCAGGTGCTCCATCTAGAATCGGTTTTAAAAATCCTTGGAATCACATACAACAAATTTTTGCTATATATGTTTGTGGATTTGTTAATGATTTACAAAATTAAATTTGGGAACACTTTATCAAACGATAATTTTGATTAGTTAACAAAATGAAGTATTAAGCCACTTTTTTTTTCTAAAAGCACTTTTGTCTTACTAGCATTCAAATATTATTATACAACTGAAGAGAGATTTAGAGAGAGATAGCTTGCTATTGCTTGCCAGCCTTTTCTTTTAAACCATATTCTATAGTACACATTTTAGCAAACCTACAAGGACCTACTTCATAAACAACTTGTTGTCCCTAAACCAAAACCAAAAACAACAACAAAAAAGTGTAAGTAAAAAAAAAAAAAAAATTAAATATGAAAGGGTTAGGGTGCCTGGGTGTCTCAGTTGGTTAAGCAGTGCCTTTGGCTCAGATCATGATCCCAGAGTCCTGGGATCCAGCCCTGCATTGGTCTACCTCCTCAGGTAGGAGCCTGCATCTCTCTCTGCCTCTGCCTGCCACTCCCCTGCTTGTGTTCTCTCTCTGTCAAATAAATAAATAAAATCTTTAAAATAAATAACTAAATATGAAAAGGTTTTGGAATTCTTTAAAAGTAAAATAATTCTTAAAAAATATAAATAATATTTAATGCTGTGTAATACTTGACTGAACTTTTTCCAGTATATAATCCAGTATATGATCTCATTGGATTTTCAGAAGATAGAAATGTTTTATTAACCCTATCTTAAAGCTGAGGAGACATTGTCTTCTCCAAGTTTAGACATCTAATAAGTAGTCATTTAAAACAAACAAAAAGAATGTGGTGTTGTTCATGTTGTTGTTGTTATTTAGGGAGAGTAGAGATACAATCACAAAAAAGGATGAGCATTTTTTAAATCAAAATTATTTGGGGAGGGGTGTAGAAAAGTGGCATACATCAAATATAATGGGTTTACTTAAACAATACGCAGTTTTGTCCTCTAACATGGTTTCATTTATCTCACTAATAATTGCCATAATGCATAAGTCTAAGAGGTACCCTGAAGATGTAGCATTCCTTCAGCAGACACCATTAGCAAATGTCACATTGCAGTTTTCTTCATATATAAACAGAAGCCTCAGGAGACAAAGATGAAACTTCTTACATGAAAGATTATTCACTCTAAATGTCAGTCTCTTAAAATACTCTAAACCCTTTTTAAAGATAGTTAATGCAAATAGCCTCAAATGTGCTTCAAATTACATTTGAAAGTATTTTTTTCTTCTAGACAAACAGGTTGGCAGATACACACACAAGTTACAAAGCTAAACAACTCTATGAGCTATTATAAACAGTGCTATTCAATGGGCATAAACAGAAGAACTCCATGAGGTATGAATAAATTGGCATGATACCATCTGCAATTAAGAACATCATAACCCAGGTAATTGTTTTTGTCCATGATGGCTAGTGAGTCTTTGTCCACCTCCTAAAGTTGCCAGATGTATCCTGACTGGCGTATGTTAGACATCCCCATATGTGAGACTTCTGAGCTATAAACATCTTGTGTTTCTATAGAATGTTTAAGCATTTGTCTTACATCTCAACACTTTTCCATGGAATAACAGCTATTCGACATAGAGTTTACAAATTCCAAAGGCCACATTTAGAAGACAATTATTTCTTAGGTGAGTTATTTCTCAGCATTCTAAGGTAGTTTTCATTTTTTAAAAAATATTTTATTTATTTTACTTGACAGAGATCACAAGTAGGCAGAGAGCCAGGCAGAGAGAGGAGGAAGCAGGCTCCCTGCCGAGCAGAGAGCCTGACGTGGGGCTCGATCCCAGCACCCTGGGATCAAGACCTGAGCCGAAGGCAGAGGCTTTAACCCACTGAGCCACCCAGGCGCCCCGTAACTGCACCGTTCTGATATTATGGTCCGTGGGTGAAGTCTCCCATATGAGTTCTCATCTCCCTGAGGCATATCCCATCTCTAATAATCTCTTATTTCTATTCTATAATCTATAATCTATTCTATGATTATAATAATAATCTTTAATTCTTATTCGATAATTGTTATCATTAAAGTCCATCTCTTTCAAGAGAAAACGTGTAAGAATGTGAACGTACGTTATGCCAGAGAATTCCATACTTAAAATGGTTAAAATGGTAAATACTGTTATGTATATTTATACAATAAAATAATGCAAATGAGAGAGAATATATAATGCTTTATAAATTATTTACATGTAAAATGCATTTAATAGATTTTGATAAACCAGGTTTTGAGACCTGCACTAACAAGTCAATAGGTAGAAAATACTTAACCGATGCCTGAAATTATTTACAATCTTATTCTAAAGACAAAAAAAAAGGGGGGGGCAGAATTCAGGGAAGGATATTGTTAAAATATTCTTGGGTCATATTAAAGACCTGAATAAATATAAAACAGCTGTACTTTATTTAAGAACTAGGTTTTGCTGGAACAGAAAGCATATTTATAGTAATCAGGGAGGTCCCCTTCTCTTTGCTTCCCAGCATATGTGGTGCCCCTGCAATCGTCATGCGTTAACAGTCCTTTGGGATCAATCATCTGTGTAGAAGATTTTAGCTACTTCCTTTATTTTCAGTTGCCTCGGCCTCTGTGGATTCATATGTAAGCAAAGGTCTTGACTCAAATCCTTGGAATTCTCCCTTTTTAAAAATTCACAGGAAAATGAAAATTGTCATTACAAACTACTTGTAAGCTCTAGTGACCCTGTTTAGATCTGAGATTTTGTTCAAAGGGTCACACTGGCATATATATAGATATCAAGAAAATTGGAAATAGCACTCATCTACACCCACCCTTCCCCCCAAACATATACTCCCTTTCAAACTATTTTTTTTGCACTTTTAAGGGGGAAAAAACTAGTCATTTTCTTCTTATCTTGAAACTATGATGAGTACACTACTATTTCACTATTCTATATCATGTATATTTAGCATTGCAAAAAGTTAGTCCTATCACAGTCTTAATAGTCTTATTATGATTTTACTTGACTAAGAATTGCTATGCCTTGTTTTTTTTTTTTAAAGTATTTATAAATTTTATTTAATTGCAACTAGATGTTGATTTTAAAAGAATTGTCCCATTCTAAAAAATATTATTTGAAAATAAATATATATGAAATGCACAAGGTCATATCCTTAAGATACTCCAGTGTCTCTCCTCCTTGTATTATTTTTGTCTTTTTATGATTTAATAATATCAACTGACTGATTCAGTTTTGGTCTCATGCGTCAATTAAATTACTTTTTTATCCCCCACAAAAATTCCCTATTCTTGCAATATGTGGAATCATTTTCCAGGTCATAAAAGTTCTAAAATGGTGGTGTGGGTAGGTAGGTATTTGACTTAATATCAAATTTCCACTTTAATCTACTCACTCAAGTCCTGAAAATCAATACTACTATAAGCAGATTTTACTGCACATACTCTGCCAGATTTGATACTGTTTGAGTGAATTTTATGTGACATTGTCCTCTTAACCCCAACGAAATTTCACATTTTTAATAATTTATCAAGTTCATTTTCTAGGTGACTTTTATGTTCTGGCACAGTCATGTTGCCTAATAATTTTCTAATAAATAGAATGCTATTTTCAAATGTAATATTGGAATATCAGTTTCAATTTATAAATTGAGCAAGATGACAGAAACCAAATGTTACAGATTGCTGCTGTGTTTATATTTCAAGGAAGCTGAATAGAAAATATAAGGTCATTATTGCCTTTCCTGTATAATGACTTTCCGGGAAAAATATTATTAAGTCCCAAGTTAGAGGTTTCTGAACACTGCATAGCTTTGTAATGAAGAATAACATGGAGACTGGCATATCCACATGTGGACAAGTCTCTATAAAGGAGGAGACAGAGTGCCTGGGGGGCTCAGTGCGTTAAGCCACTGCCTTCGGCTCAGGTCATGATCTCGGGGTTCTGGAATCGAGTCCTGCATTGGGCTCTCTGCTTGGCAGGGAGCCTGCTTCCCTCTCTCTCTCTCTCTCTGTGTGTGTCTTCCTCTCTGCCTACTTGTGATCTCTCTCTGTCAAATAAATAAATAAAATCTTTAAAATAATAAGTAAATAAACAAATAAATAAATAAATAAAAAGGAGGCGGCAAACAGATTTAGGCAAGAGGTATTCAATAACACAGAAACAAAGTACAATAAAATATTTTATTGGCTGTCTCATACATATGTTCCCCCTTTAATCATGGGGGGAAAAAGGTAATAGAGGACAAAGATGCGTGTGTCTATATTGTAGATTAGGTTATAAAATCTGGAGAAAAGTGTATTCTCCTAGAAAATTAATAAAAATGGAATAATCACTTGTTACGATTCTGCTACGTGGTGGGATTTATGCTAAAGGCTTCCTGGATGTCTTCTGATTCAAAGTAGTCATTATTATTCTAATTTTACAGTTAACAGTCATGAAAATGTTTATAAGACTACTAGTCAAGCTCAAGTCCAGATGATTTTTTTATTTCCATGGTCCCACCAAACCCTGTATATAGTGTACGGGGAAGAACTCATCCTTTATTAGTGAACACTATCTAGCTTCCTGTACCGAGACATAAATTTATGGGAACGTCTTTAGCTTTCCTGGATTTCTGTTCTTTCACCTATAATCTGAGATTTTTTTCAAAATTTTCTTCAGATTTTTCTTGATTATCTCCCTTTTAAAAATGCTTTTATTCTTTTTTGTTTATTTCCTGTTTTTGATCAATGAGAAGTGCTACTTCTCAATTGTAAAGCTGATATAAGTAAAAGCAAGATATTTAGTCAATTTGAGTAGAATCCTAAACTCTAAATGTCTTGCATATTGTTTACCTTTAAAAATTTAGCACTCAACACAATGTCTGTCTGTATAAAAAGGACAGGTATAATGTATTTTCATTGAATGAAGGAACAGATGAACAGATGGTTTTGTTCATGGCTGTGTCCCCAATGCCTAGAACAGGAGGTGGTAAATAGAAAGCACTCAAAAACATTTGACTTCCTCCTGTTCTGAACTTTTAAACAACTTTATGTAAGTCAAGGTCCCATTATTATAGAGGATGAAATCAGGAAATATGTAAAATATGCAAATAAGAAAACAGAGCAAAGTGTTTACATTTGATGTTGGGGCTGTGTTCATGAATGACCGCTAGACTCTTTTCTGCACATTTTAAACTTTAATTCTTTTACAGGTTAAACTATTTGAATAACAACCCACTCAGAACTAATATAAATAATTAACAAAGCATGACAATTTGGTGACTGAGAGTTGAGAACATTGGTCTATGATCAAAACAGGAGGGAGTAAAAGAAATGCCTCATTGTGGAAAATGGAAAGGAAAACATCCTGAACTTGCACAATGCAGCCTTTGAATTGGCTCTCCTTGCTTTCAGTTTCAGCACTGACTTTTCAGTCTTTCCAATTTCCTCTACCAGGCGTGTCTGCCTCTCAAGTGGTAACCACTCTGGTAGCTGTGCTTTGGCTGTATTTGGCAGTTACAGTGCAAGAAATTAGTCAAGTGCTTGAAGCTGGGTCTTTTTATTTTTCTTTCTTTCTTTCTTTCTTTCTTTTTTTTTTTTTAATTCATTCTTTCTCCCCTCTAAATTTTAAAAGCAACATTTAGTACTTCAGCTCTTTCCTTGGCAACTTCTATCTTGCTGAACCACCATCAATAATGGTATTAACACGAAGTGACTACTGCCAGAAACGCGGGTTCTGTGGCATCAGTGGCCTTGCTGGTCACCAAGCCAGTGCACCTGCTGCTGGTGCAGAATCAGGCTGTTGATAAAACTGTAATCCCCTCATGGTTCACCAGCTTAGCTTTGAAAGCAACTACAGGCATGTAGAAATGTTTCATGGAAAGAGTGAAGACATTCCCAGGAATAAATTTTTTTTCTATCAGCTTTCTTCTACATGTCCTTAATCCATAAACAATCATTTTCATGCATTTCAGAAATAGCAGAGGGGTGAGTTAATTCTCCTAACTGGAACTATGACTCAAAGAACTTCTTCCTATTTCCAAGACACTTTATTGGTCAACATAGACATGTTTATATTAATTTTTTTAGGGAGGCTTAGAAGGAGGTGTTTGGGGCAAACTTTCTCTTGGATGGGAAACTCTAACCTGGTAATTTCTTCATTCCTTAAACCTTTAATTTAAATTAATAATATCATTTAAACAATTGTCATCACTGAATGGAGTTTCCCTCTACCTATCTTCCAGCAAATTTTGGTTTGTTCTTAAACATAACAGAAGTAAAGTTTGAATTGTTGCTGCAGAATCATGACCTACATAATACAAACAATTTTGTAAAAAAAAAAAAAAAAAAGTGTTTGTTCTCAATCCTTAACGTGAGCTTCCATTAAAAAAAAAAAAAAAAAGAAACAGGGATGCCTGGGTGGCTCAGTTGGTTGGACGACTGCCTTCGGCTCAGGTCATGATCCCGGAGTCCCGGGATCGAGTCCCGCATCAGGCTCCCAGCTCCATGGGGAGTCTGCTTCGCTCTCTGACCTTCTCCTCACTCATGCTCTCTCTCACTGTCTCTCTCTCAAATAAATAAATAAAATCTTTAAAAAAAAAAAAAGAAACAGCTAAAGCGTACATACTATGTAATTCTTCACTAAACCTGTCTGATGGAAACAATCGGTAGCTTATGAATATTTTAATACATCCTAATTTAGGAGCTTAATAAGACATTAATAGTCCATGTCACCATAAAATATAGACTAAATTCTGAAAAAATGGAAAGAAAATAAAGAAGGTAGACCATTGCCATTAACAGCTGGAATAAAAAAGATGGGTAAGATCTTATGTTTATCAAAGTAGATGCCTTTTTTTAAAATATAAAAGAAAAATCTAAAAAAATAAATTAACTTCAATAAGTAAGACTATTATCAAATATGATTTAAATAAAATGCTGACGTATATATGTGCTTATATTTGGTATTTATTTATACCAGATAGATTCATGAATGTATAATATGTAACATATTACAACATAATGGATAACTAAATAAATGCAGAGTAAAATTCAGAAGATATCAGAAAAGAGACTCAGGCTATCTGAAAGGTATTTAAAAAACAGTCAAGAAAGTGGATGTATAAACAAAAATATCATGGCCAAAACAAAGATAATTTAATCTAACTCATATAATCAAATGCATACTTATCAGTCTTTTCCTTGGCCTTTACAAATGGGTTTGGCTTGCTGTCTGTTGAAGAAAATCCATTTCTGGCAAAGGTTTTATACACAAGAGATCTAGTTTATTTTGATAAAATTAAAATTTAAAGACCACTTCTCTCCATGATTGTTTTGGTGCCTGTAAGTCTTCCAAACGAAGGAGATGCTTTAAACATATGGATGGGGTTAAGATGCCATCTGTACCCTGCATGGGACCTCATACATACTAAATATTACGATAGCTTTTCAATCAAACTGAAAAGTAGAAGAAAGAGACACTTAAGCTTTGGTTATAAAAACTTGTTATTGTTATCAAATGAATGCAAGGATATAATGTACAAATATTCATTTACATAGCAGATATTCTAGAAAATGTCACTGTGGAAAGCTGATGGGATTATCAGAACCATAAATTCAGGTCTGCTGATTTCTAAAGTAACTCATTGTATACTTCATAAATTGTTTAGGAAGATAAAAGCATCATACTAACTATATATCTATATGTCTATACCATATAAAGTCAGGTTTCCCTCTCCAGATATATTTATATTATTTTTAATAATTTACATCTATCTAATAAGCAGCACATGAGCATATAGATTGATTAAAAAAAAAGATGGGTGAGGGAATGAGAAACAAAGACAACACAATTCTCTCTCTCACACACACACACATACACATGCACAAATGCACACACACACAGACTCACATGTCAGGGAATTGTTTATGGTCTGCATTCTTAAGGTGAAATTAGAACTTGTTTTATGAACAGAAAAGTAAATATGAGAAGTACCTAAAAGGCATGCCACCTGCTCCTGCTCCTTTTTCTCAGTCTTCAAATGTTTTGTCTCAAAACTGGCTTTGCATGTACAAATATATTTATGCCTTTCAGATTAAGCATAAAACTGAATTTTGAGTAAACTATTATCATCATAATGATAGTGAAAGAATTTCTCATGAAGGGGAAAGTCTTGTGGCCAGGGAACATGGGATGCAGGTTGAGGAATGGACTCAGTAATAGATTAAGTGTTCGCAAAATGCCTGCAAGAGGCAGAATGAGCATATATTTATTTGTGGCTCACCTTCCTAAAACCAGGTGAGTCAATTTTGCTGTCAATATGCTCATAATGGAAGTACAAAATTGTTGTTACAATAAAATATTTTGGTTGTATGTATGTCTCAATCTCCTTTATGAAAAATACAGAGAGGGATGCATTTAATTCTTAAACAGAACCACAAATTGGGTTTAACACTAGTGATAATTATATCTAATTATATTTGGTTTTGCTAAGAAACTCCTACTCAGAAATGGGTAAAAAAAAGATTTAAAAGAATAAATTGAACAGGATAAAAACCAACTTAAATTTTTCTATCATTTTGAGAAATTGAAAGTCTACTATTTCAATAATTGTTGGTTATTATTTTATTTTCATTCCTATTTCAGTTCTCTGACCTCTGTCCTCTCTAAATTCACAAGGAGCAGAGATCATTTTCATCTTACTTGCAATTAAACACACACACATGTGTATATATATTTGTATTTGTTTTAACCCAAATTTTTATTTTTATTTCTTTTCATTTATCACCTTGGCTCACTCTGATAAGAAACCTTGAGGCAATAAGGTAAATCTGATTATAATACAATTTTCCCTTTCTCTAAAAGGGAAAAAATGTACTTGTTGATTTATAACTCTCCATCTTGCCCTACACTGATCTCTTTTTTCTAGTTTCTGTTATGCAGTCACAAGGTTACCATAAAGTGACATGAAAATGGTATTAAAATAATAAAGCCAATAATTCAGAGTAAATGGTTTAGGAGTCCTGCTTGAATACCTTTCAAATTCATTCATGAATAAAGAACCTTATTTTATTGGACTAAATATATTGTCAAAATCTAGAAATTTATTCACATTGACACTGTGAATTATTTTCTAAGTTCAGCAATTTTGATGCCTGTCCAGATTTGTAAATCACCACAGAGTTGCCTAAGCATGCACAGGATATTATGTACATTGTAAAATGATCAGTAAATTATTTCCCGTACTGTTGTTCTTAATGAGAGAATACAAAGTTATTCACAGAGCTACACTTGTGAAATAAATTATTTCTCTGCTGACCTAGAGCAGTCTGTGCTTTCTCTCAACTGAGCTGATGAACATTAACATTTTGAGGGAAGTTTCAAGATCTAAATAAATACAGCTACTACTGTAAATTGCAAGGATTTACAATTTATTTTTATTACATAATTCTTTTAATTTACTTTAGAACACTGTGAATGGTAACATTGTTTAAGGTAAATCTATGAACATATAAAAAGTTACAGTATAGTTTTTGTGGTTATATTTTTAAAGTATTATAAAACAAAAATATATGTTCATGTGAATATACATAAACTATATACCAATAATATGTATTAGCTATATTTGGGGGCTTACTCTGGATTTTAGTTAAATATAGAAATAAATAAATAAAATATTTAAATATATTATTAAATCTTAAATATTAAAATATTAAAAATATTTCAAATATCTATCCAATTTACAAAATAAAAGTTATACCAACCCTACCTAGGTGTGTTTGGGTATATATATATTTTGCTATATATAATAATAATAATGGGAACGACAACATATAAATCCTGTCCTATGTGTAACTTTGGAGAATTAACTTAAAATGCCTTAGAAAGCAAAGGACAATCTAAGGATATACTCAGTAGGAAATGCTAAGGTATTTCTTTTTTTTTTTTTTTTTTTTTTTTTTAGCACGGGGTGTGGTGCAAAAATAATGAATACTGTTATGCTGGAAATAAATAAAAAAAAAAAAAAGTCCCTACAAAAAAAATGCTAAGGTATTTCTATGTCTCATATAATTTATTCTTGTTTTTTTCACAAACATACTAAATTTAGAGGTATAACATGGACTTAGTGTACAAATCAAAGTAACACCAAATTTCAAAGTAGATTCATTTCCTTCCTGCTTTTGTGCATATTATCTTATGACATAATTACTTCTGGTTATATGAAATATCTTTAAATCCATTTGAATCACACCGAGAGACAACAAACATACTATACATGCCATCTTCTTTTCCTTGTCACTATTTTTGTCAGCATCCAGACCAAGGTAGTTATTTTAAATCAAGAATAACAGCATTTAAAATCTTATGGAGATCATATGATATGAGGAAGTGGTGATGCAACATGGGGGCTTAAGTGGGTAGGAGAAGAATAAATGAAACAAGATGGGATTGGGAGGGAGACAAACCATAAGTGACTCTTAATCTCACAAAACAAACTGAGGGTTGCTGGGGGGAGGGGGTTTGGGAGAAGGGGGTGGGATTATGGACATTGGGGAGGGTATGTGCTTTGGTGAGTGCTGTGAAGTGTGTAAACCTGGTGATTCACAGACCTGTACCCCTGGGGATAAAAACATATGTTTATAAAAAATAAAAAAATTAAAAAAAAATCTTATGGAAAGAGTGTTACCTTGCATCATAAATATCAAGCAAGAATGTGATGGAGCAACGTAGATTACTTCAAATTGTTGAAAAGCATCAAATTCACTCACAGTTATCGAAAGCCACATTCACACATGCTGAGTATATATAAGCCACCATAAAACACTTTTTGTATATAAAATACTCATACAATTAGTGTAATTGTTTTACTAAATGATTTATTTACCCTAACCATGCATTTTACTTTACATGTAAAAACACAGCAAAAGCCCAGGCATACTTAGATTCTTTTTTTTTTTTTAATAAGGTTATCAGATTTTAAATTGAGTAATGCAATGATTTGAACTATGTTTTTGAAAGATGAGTAGAGATAGATAAACCCTTGTTAATTTTAAAACAAATAAAATTTAAAAATTCCTTCATGCTCTTATATATAGATGCATATCTTCACAAAAGTATGACAATTTTTTCACTCTATTTATCTGTATGTAATGCTGATTTTAAAACAAAGAGCTTTCAAACAATGTTCAACTTAGACCATTTTTTAAATCTCATTTACTGAGGCCTCAAATTCAATAGCATCTTAGAACACAGATAATATTAATTTTGAAATATAAAGAGTGGATCAATTTGTTATTTACCACGTTGAGATTTTAACCCAACATAAATCATAACTTTCCTTTTTACTCAGACCAAATACTCTGGAGTTTTTCTGATTGAAAGCGCAATATAAAACAATATAAATAACCTGTTTTATAGTTGGCAAGGACAAAGTTTATGGACGCTTATTCCTGGAAGGAGGAAGTAAATATTTTCATATGATTTTTTTTTTTATTTTAATAGTTTTGTTGATTTCTAACAGTTTGTGTTTTGTTTTGATTTTTGGTTTGTTTGTTTGTTTGTTCTTTAATTCCTAGGGCATAGGGACCATCTTTACTCTGGATTGTGCATATAAAAATGCAGACTCCTGGGTCCCACACCAGTCCTGAATCAGAATCTTTTGTAGTAAGTGCTTAAGAGAAGGGATTTTCTCCATGCTTCCCCAGGATTCTTACGTACACCAAAGTTGGAGAGCCACGGCCTTACTGGAGAAAATTATAGTTTACATATTCCAAACATATCAGTTAGGTAGCATCATAGAATTCTAATGTTTTATAAGGAAATTGAGGCCAAATTAGGTAATTTTCCAGAATGACAGTAAATAGTCCATGTAGCAAAGTGGCTCAAATCAGCTCTTCTCAAAATCAGCCAGCCCTGTGGCTCTTAATAATTATGCATCCATGGGACGATTATGCTCCTGGGAACTCCTTTTTTTCCTATGAAAGGTAAGAAGAATCATATCTGACTCTTTCCTTTTTTTAAAGAAATGAGAACAATGAATCAGCTGAAGTATCTGATACAAAGTAGATGCTTAGAAAATAGTGATCACCATCAGTATCATTGTTAACTTCTTGATCCTAATTTCAACCCTGTTATAAAGAAGTACACCCACATACTCTTTTCCTATAGCCAGTAATCTATGAACTTACCTCCCCTTAGTATTGTTTATTTAATTATTCTGGTAAATAATCTTACCTTAATTAGGGAAAATAAGTAATTAAATTTCTAAGACTACAGCATCAATCATATACACCAAGACATAGGTAGTCAACATTAAAAATCAAAAACAAAACAAACAAAAAACACCAAGGATGCATTCTTAAAGGAATACATAACTGTAGAGTTCTTGTTCAGTAAGATTGTCCTTCATAACTTAAATCTTCTTAAAACCTTTGTAGGGTGATTTAATTATTGCACATTTTCTTGATTCTGATATTTGATAAAGTACACCTGTCTCCAATTTGTTTTTTAAATGTCATAGTCAAATGCCATAGAACTGAACTCTAATTTTGGTTTTGCTTCCTAATTGTTTGATCCATAATGAGTCAGTTATAGCATTTAGACTTCGATTCCATCACCTATAAATAAAATGTTTGGATAGTTAATTGTCTAAAATCTTTTGTACTTTTTAGTTTTGGCATTCCATAAATGATATTTATTTAGCAATGTCCTTTTTGTACTGCTTATCCCACTAATTGATTCTGTTAAGTGAAAAAAGGATATAAGTGATAAAATTTACGAAGAGTAATTATAATATATCCTTCTTTACAAGTTAAGATGGATACTACAAATTTGAAATATTTCATTCCTGTGGAGGGGCAAAAGAGTTTGTATATGTATATATGATCTCAAAAACACTATAAATTAATTTAGGGTTTGTAGTCCTTTTTCCAAATTAGTAACTGTAAGGAAGACATAAGTCAAAATAGGACAGAATGGAATTTTCAGAGGAAAAATGTATCTAACACAGAGCTTTTTTTTAAAAAAAAATAGTGTTTTTATCTGGACTTTAGGGTGTTTGTGATTTTTTTGAAATTATATGCAAGGTAGGTACTTTTTTTTAAAGAGAGAGTACAGAATTTTCATGGGATTCTCAAAAAGCTAATCCAAAAAGGATTGTAATCATGTAGGTATGGATACTAGGAAAGCTGAGAACACTGTAATATTTTCAATTATTTCATTTTTTATGAACTATTAGAAAGCATTCTTTACAGAGATGATCCTTTAGCTGATTCTTGAAAAGACAAAGATACCAACTTTTTAATTCATGATAAGCTATGCCATGCTTGGAATTGAAAGAAATAAAATAGAAGGAATGCATGCATTCATTTGTTCAATGAATCATATAATCAAAGGCCCTTTCTGGTACCTATCTAAATGATGTTCACAGGCCAGTGGAAGGGGGCAATTATTAGTCAAATCAGTAATTATAAAATGCAATCACAATGCAGGCTTCAAGAGAGGTCCTTGCAGTTAGAAGATCAAATAATAAGGACTTGTTAATCAAAGGGGTTAGGGAAGGATTTTCTCAGCAATTGAAAATTCAAAAATCCAAATCTAAGACTAAGTTGGAGTTTACTAGAGAAGAAGATCGAACATATTATTATCAGCTTCAGCAAAGGCAGGTATAAAAAGGTATAAAAGGCCTGTATAAAAGGCAGGTATAAAAGGCTCAAAGAGATGGCCACAAAAGACCGAATGGCCTGTGGCTGGAAGAGAATGAATGCAAAGGCAAGCTTAGCTGAAGATGAGCCTAGAGAGAAGGTGTGGGAATGAGAAAGACAGTTCAGTCCAGGTTAAGAGGCTTTGTCTTTTGCCTCAGAATCATGGAAACTCTATTGGTGGGAAGAGGGTATGTGACAACAGCAGTACAATTAGCTGCTTTTAAAATCCTGCATATAAATTTAGGAAATTTGAAGAGTAAATATCTTTGATTTGTGAGGATCTAACTTACCAGTAAGGAAGAGCTTGGGCTATCTAGATCAGTGATTCCCAAACCTGAGAGTATACCAGAATCAGATGGAGAAATTGTTAAAACACAGATTACAGGGGTTCCAACTTCAAATTTCTGATTCAATATGTTTGTGTTAGGGTCTGAGAACTTTCGTTTGGTGCAAATTCCCAGGTGCCGCTGATCTGTTGTTGCAAAGACTACACATCAAGAACCACTGATCTCTGTGAATGGACCATGGACCTAAACTCTTGAATCTTTTGTCCCTCAACAGATTTTTATGTAAGCTCTTCCCTTAACTAGATCAGAACGAATTCACGGTTTATATTCTCTGAATCTAAAGTGCACAATACAACCTACATCTTTTCAACCCCAGAGATACTGGGTAGTCATAGCACAAAGTAACAGGAATGCTGGGGCCAGATTCCATGGGTTCAAGTTGTGTGACCTTGGGCTACTCATTCACTACCCCCTACACCTCACCCATCAAAGGTTAGGATAATATTGCTGCCTAAGACTACTGTTATTATAAATAAGTTAACCTATTAAGTCACTTAGTACCATGCCTCACCTACAGTAATTGATATATGTGTTAACAATGACTATTGTCATCATTTTTAAAAAGTTTTCTCCTTTTGTAGTTCAAAACAGATGGTTTAATTTAAATTTCTTCAATAACTAAAGAGTATGAATAGTAAAAGTTCAGTAGCCATTTGTTTCCTCTTTCAAAATGTATCCGTTTTCACTCTTTCGAGTTCATCTAGTCTTCATTCACTTGCCATAAAATCTCTGGAAAAACTCCATGAAGTGTGTGTAGTTATCTAGAGTTCTTGTTTTCCCTCTTATGCATGCGACTGTTTTTAAGCGCACACCCATGTGTATCCTGCATATGTCTCCAAATCAGTGTTTTCCAGACTGGATTCTCCTGTTACATTCGTCTTGTGTATTCTCTATCTTAATATTAGTTTATATTCATTATGACTTTCATTTCACTACTGTTAACTCTGCAGGTTGCTTTGCCCTTCTGTGTGTTTGCTGGCTAATTTGATTCTGGTATCAGAAAATGTATTCCACAGATGTGAGCGTGTCATTAACAAAATACTTAACATGTGCTAATACTGACCCCTTGAGACTCTCCCTGCAGCTCTCCACTTAGAGGGCCTGCATTTATTGATTATGCTTCCTCTACTTTATACGGCCAGGCTTTCTTTCAGGTATTTATCCAATTAATTTATAGGCATCTATTATGTAGCACTATAACAAATGCCTTTCTCAAAACTAAGCATGCAGTATCCTTTCATTACTTTTATCTCTTAAGTTAGGAGATATGCCAAAGAAGGCTATTACAGTGTATGACATGACCTACTTTTAATAAATTCACATTTGCCACTTACTTTATTAGACACCTTTCTCCCCGGTGTTCACATTTGGACTCTTTAATTATATGCTCAGCCAAAGACTTCTAATACATGAAGGCAATTTAGGAAGCAAGGAAGTAAAACTCTGCAGGCATTTCAAGATACAAAAATAAAGACAAAAGGAGGGAAAAAAAAAAAAAAAAACAGTATTGCAATTCTAGAAGGATTTGCCTTCCTGTAACCTTCAGCCTTAAAATTGTCTTTAAGAGCCTAGGTTATTTCTAATTTTGGCCCTTAAATTACATACTACACATTCCAGACAGCCATGACAGTCTCTCTCTGCCTTTTCTTATTATTCTGATTGTTTAATGCATTGCAAATGGGAACTCTGGGACTCCACACTTCTTTTTCCCCCTTGAAACCTCTAAATAATTAATTAGACTGTCGAGCTCTTACTGCTGCAAATTTCCCCTTCATGTTGGCCAGGGTGGCACACATTTATCCTTAGGCAAAGCCACAGGCTAAAGCAATTTTATATTAGCTAAACATCTTAGACTATGGCATGTTATCTCTGAGGTCATAACATGAAAGTGCTACAGCCCAGGGAAAGAGGGTTGAAATCTGGAGAGCTTGCAGAAAAACGTGAGGATTAAATGGGAGTTCCAAGCAAGCTGTCAGCAACTGGAAATCCAGATCACCTGTGATTTAACCAGGCAGTACATGTTTATTTTAACCGTGCCACAGAGAAGGTCTGAGGCCCACAGTCTCACAAAACATTCTGCCTAAAATGCCCCAAGGGAACAGAGCCTAGATGGTGGCTTATTTGTTAAGTCCCCTCCCAAACCTTAATGTTCATTATGATCATTCTTAACCTAGAAAGAAATACAATGGAAAGGGTCTGAAAATATTCTCCAACTCTTTATATTCACTGTAGGATTGGCTGTAGGTAAATAATAGGTGTCTCTCTTGGTGGGTTTTCCCAGAAGGCAGCCACCGAGGCTCCGTGGGACAGTCCACTTTCCTTCTCAATAGTAGAGAATTATCACTGGTGCTGCAGCACCACTCCGGAGACCCAGAGAGGTGTCTGATGGGACATGAGTGGCAGTGCCCTTCGGGCAGACCACGGAGCAACGGCAAAGGCAGCGAGAAGAAGGTAGTGTTTTGGGCTTGTGTTCTCCCTGATCTGTGTTTAGACAAAGGGTTCATTTTTCAGCAGTGTCTTAATCTTCCCAAACAGAATTAGAGGCTTTCTCTGTAATAGTCAGCACTCTATGTACTGGGTGCTGTTCTGTGGAACAAAGATAAGCTGTTTGGTCTAACTTAAAAAGAATGCATAAAGCTCCAGTAAGCACACACCTACCGGATTCTAAGAGTTTACTCTTGAATATTTGTGAAAGCACAGAATACACACAATTGGAAATGCACCAATTTGCTGAAAAAAAAAATACAGATACTCCAGGGATGCAGTCTCCTAAGCAAAACAATCATTTAGGGAATATGATGGGACATGATGTGAATCAATTTATCCATGCCGTCCTCTCCTCATCTCTTAGCCCTCTTTCTCTTTACAACCACTACATTCGAGCATAGTGATACTGAATTCAGTTACCGAGCACCCATTGTCTGGTGAGCACTGTGTAAGTCCACTATTTTCTTCAGTCATTATAGCTATGCCATAGGAATCATCTTATAAATAGAGAAACTGACTAATGTTACCCCAGTTAACACAAGTAAGTGGGAAAGGCTGGTTTACAGCTCAGGACTGATAACCTGAGATCCGGTTTATAAACATAGCATGATACTACATTCTCCATGATATCCATAGTGAGTAGGTTCGGCTGTCCTTAGCCCTGATGCTAAATGGTATTTGGCCGCTGTGAGCCTATCTACTTCGGCCAACTTGTCACAAATGCCAACTTGATCTAAAAGCTAACTTGTTCTATGACTGTGGTGGTGACTTGTGATCTCCATGATTAAACAAACAAACAAACAAACAAACAAATAAATAAAACAAATACAACAAACTTTGCTAGAATTTTCAATGTTTATCCAAAGACTGATAGTCTTGATCACAGCAAGCACCAATGACTTCTTACATACGTCCAAACAATTCTTAACACGTTGAACAAAGTGGAGCTTCTCTTTTGTGGTTGGTTAGTTTTATAGTTTTGTTTTGTTTTAAGATTTTATTTATTTGACAGAGAGAGAGAGACAGCGAGAGAGGGAACACAAGCAGGGGGAGTGGAAGAGAGAGAAGCAGGCTTCCTGCAGAGCAGGGAGCCCGATGTGGGCCTCGATCCCAGGACCCTGGGATCATGACTTGAGCCAAAGGCAGACACTTAATGACTGAGCCACCCAGGAACCTCAGTTTTATAGGTTTTATAAAGACACAGCATTCTTTGAGCCAGAAAGGACCTAAGCAATCATCAATTCCCTTCTTATTTTAAGGTCAAAGAATCTATGACAAAATCAGACACTGGGTAGGTTAGTTTTGGAGTTGACAGTAAAACAGAGGGTTCCTAATTGCTAGGTCAGCCTTCTTTCCACAATATCAAACAGCTTCCTATGACAAAAAATAAAGCAAGTCTTGCTGCATTATTAAATGTTGCAAGTGGATTTTCAATATGTAATTACAGCTTAGGCTCTGATTTAATTATTTGGATAATTCACTTCATATTTTCTTGGTTAATTGCTGCCATCCATTGCACTGTATAATTCAAACAATCATAAATAGCAGCTTGAATTTTATGAAATCACCATGCCAAAATTTCCAAGTGCTTAGCACTGAACAAATATTTGCAAAGACCTATCCATTTGCTGGATATTATATTACAGATCTGTTATCACGAGCTTGAAAAAGTGCAGTTTTCAAAGGAAATTTTACATCAAAATAACAAATAATTAATTTTACTTGAATAATTTTGATGTGTGTATAAATGTATTCATTAAAATAGTGTATATTTAACAAAATGTATTTTGTTTAGGTGTTAGAACCCCTGCTTCCAAACTTATTAAAAAATAAGAAAAATGAAATCCCTTCACTTTCATTGTAACCTCAAAAAGCTTACCAAAAAAAGCCTGGGTGGCTCAGTGGGTTAAAGCCTCTGTCTTCAGCTCAGGTAATGATCTCAGAGTCCTGGGATGGAGCCCCACAACGGGCTCTCTGCTCAGCAGGGAGCCTGCCCCCCCCCCCCGCCTCTCTGCCTACTTGTGATCTCTATCAAATAAATAACTAATTTAAACAAAAAGACACTTTATATAGACAATGTAAAATATTTTTAAAATGTGACAGAAAATGATGGTGTTGACGTATTTCTATCTGCTAAATATGCATAGGGTCTTTTTGTCATTTAAATTAATTCTACTTTTTATTGATATAATGTCTTGTATAAGAAACTGATTATACCTTTTTAAAAAATAATTATTTATTTATTTTTAGAATTTCTTTTCAGTGTTCCAGAATTATCATATGGTTTCACTTATTTATGCGTAGGGTCTTATATGCCTCAATTTTTTTTCCATTGACCACTCTAAGAATTATATAATACTTCATTTCCCTCCTTTACCATTTACCCCATTTGACACACAGCTTTCTATTTGATTGTATGATCTGTGCTTCACCAGCAAAGAAGAGACAGTAGCAGGGAATAACCTCATCAAAATAGTCATTTTAGTTTTCTGCGTTATCTCTGAAGTAGACTGAAGTTGACGATCTGCAACTCAGTCTACTATCTCTCCCCTCCTTTTTGGTCTTTTTTATCCAACTAATCTTCTCCATGTATACTTTAATGATAGCAGTACCTTATTTCTTTAATCTCATTCTAGCATTAACAAATGCTCTGCTATAGATCCTTATCTTACTTCTCGTCAGCTTTTAAAACAAAAGAAGAACCAGGTGGGAAGGAGGAAAAGGAGAGAAGGCAGAAATGCCTCCTGCATCTTTTTTCAGGGGGGAAGAGAGGAGGTTGGCATGGTTAGCTGTTTTAATTGTTTATTTGAATTCCCATTTAAATAAAATCTGGAAGATGCTATCAAAGACGCAACTCAAAATGTAAAAATTCCAGGCAAACCTTAGTCTCTCTGCAGGTGATTAATTGCTTAAAAAATGAAAGAGATGTCGGGATTGACAAACAACAGGACTACCCAAGATTTGCTCAGCATGATGTTAGAATTTTGAAGAGCATCCTTATCAGATCACCTTCTTAGGTATGTAAAAATCTATATCCCTTTGACATGAGCATAAAGGCAACAGAGCAGCATGATTTAGGACATTCTTGAGAGCTACTCTTGTATTATGAGCGGCCATAATCAGGTACATTTTAGGTAATCGCATTACCACTATCTATAGTATGTGGTATTTAATTCAAGAAAAATAAAAGCTTCCTCTAAAAGTGTAAATTTATCCAAATATGGTCATCTTTTCTTTTTTTTTTTTTTTCATCTTTTCTTGATGAAAAACTGGAAACTGGATGGAAAAGAAACTGGACAATATAGTAGACATTCTTATCTATACATTTTCACCCCAAAATAGATGTGTAATATGCTGGAAGAGTAGAAGAGTTTTTTGTTCATCAATCTAGTTGATAAAAAGTGGAACTTCAGCTCTTTCGTTTTCCTTTCCTCCCCTCCCTTCCCCTCTCTCGTTCCCTCTCTCCTTCCTTCCTTCTTAAAGGGTAGAGGGAAAAAAAAGAAAAAAGAAAAAAAAAAACAAACCTTGAAAAGCACCAGATCTCAGATCTCAGAGTTCCGATCATGAACCACAGTTCTAGTCTGTGTTTGGGAGGTATAGCAGAGACAATGGGTCTCTCCCAGGCCGTTCTGCCAATATTCGATGTATGTAACCGAGGTGTAGCAAAAAGACTTTACAAGTTGTATGGCATCTAAGTAATATGGGATTGAATGATTGAATATAAGAGATCCTTCCTTCCTACTCTCCTTTCTTCCTTCATTTCCTTTCTTGTCTTCTTTTTCTACTTTTTGACACATATAAGTTCTTGTCACCAAGTTTAACTTTAGCCATAAGAGATGAAAATTCATAAAAGTGAGACATTGTCTATTATGTCCAATCCAGGAGCTCCATCTGATAATAGAGTGTCACATCAACTGGGCCATTCTCTCGCATCTCTCTTTGATATTTTCCTTGGGCTTCTATATTTTTGCCCACATAATCCTCTAAGCCAGGAATGCTTATTACCTTTTTGCTTGCTCCCATAACTATATTTAGCCAGCTTGATGGGCCTCCTCCAAGAACTCCCTGCACTTGGTATTCAGACATTGACACCATCCTGAATTTGTCTCTCTTCTACACTTAACCAAAACATACCCAGCCTCAAAACAAGTATGCAATTACTTGCCTATGTCTTAACATTATTTTTCTCATAAATTGTGTTACAATTTCAATTATTTTCCATTTTAACTTTACATTACACTAGAATTTCTAATTTATAAAATATTACACTAGATTTCTAATTTATAAAAAATAAAAAATTTAAAAAAAAAGGAAAAATTAAGCATAATTTAAAAACAGAAGAGGATTAGAGTAGAACATAAATGCTATCAGGACACTGGGACACAGTGAATTTTTAGGGAACACATGATGTTTTGATAGCCTATGTTTTTGGTCAAAAGAGTTCTATAACTTTGTGCATGCTTTTAGAAGGCAGTGTACTTGTTATGTACATTTTGGAACATGTTTTATTTTTGTCCATATAGAGAACCAGGACATCTGCTGCCATTCAGGAGAATGAATTTCTTATGAAATTAGCAATTTATGCAGAAAAATTTGTGCAAGTTCTGGAGTTCTTCAGCTCTTCTGACAGAAAACTCAACAAAAACATTTTACAGTAAAAACTGTTAGAGGTACAATTTGACCACTATCAACCACATGATTTTGAGAGCTCTGGACAAAGCTCTCCAGCCTGAGAGCAGTGTAGCATACTCTTAATTAGTTGAATGATTTGAATTATTAGATGAAATCACAAAGTACTCCTTTCTTAAATGTAGACTATCAGCCACGGTCGATGTTAGATTTCAGATATTTGATGCTAAACATCTTTTTCCTTATAATCATTAGCTATTTGGTTTAAATACTTACAAGTTCATTCCTTATTAGAAATAATAAAGTCATGACAGCAGTGGGGGATGTTTTTCTTTCTACAGTCGTTAGAGGACATGCAGCCAATTCTAATAGCTTTGTCAACACACTTAAATATAAGTTTAACAGGAAAGTGAGGGCACAATTGAAAATATCATTTAGAATGAGATTTTAATTTTGACATATGGATATTCTTTGACTCTGGTTTTAACAGTGGTGTGGTTACATGTGTTTTGAGGATGCACGAACTGCCTGGCAAATAGAATATACAAGTTATCCTATGAGGTGTCAAAGACGAAAGACTAATGAAACAACATTGCTTTAAAGAATCTGATTTTGCCCTGAAGAAGCTGTTAGAGTATGTTGCACAATGCCTAGAAAATAATCAATATAATTTGGGGTTTTCTAATAAATATATTGCATTGATGTTAAGGTAAACTCCTTGGTGGGCATCGGGGCTAACTTCTCAGGGCAGGGCTTAGACAATTCTGGCAGTAAGGTGTCTCTTTTCTCCTGGTGCTTCTTTGGGGC